>NC_046659.1:115248431-115290451 GCF_010883055.1 Belonocnema kinseyi | reverse complement strand
AAATACAACTGAATAAAATTAGATATAGCTGAAAATCTCAAAAAAAAAGGAAACACTTCTTCAAATTTGTACAGCAAAAATTTGTTTTCGAAATTTAAATTATCAACAAAAATGGTTATTAGTTTCGCCATTTTCTTAAAGTCATGGAAACATTTGAATTTTCGTCAAAAAAGTTAATTTTCAATCCAGAAAGATGACGTTCCTATCAAGAATTATGAATTTTCAACAAAAGCCTAAAGAAAATATGAATTTGTAACAAAATAAGATAATTTTTAATCAAGCAAGATGAATTTTAACAAGATAGTTAACTTTTCAACCAAAAAGTAGATCTTTTAACAAATAATTTTCTAGAAAAAATTACAGGTTTCTACAGAACAGTTGAATTTTCAACGCACGACATTCATTTTGTATCCAGAAAGACGACTATTTTGTACCCAAAAAGAATAATATTTTTATCCAAAAAGACCATTATTTTGTACCGAAGAAGACGAATTTTCAATCACATACCTCAATTTTCAACCAAGTGTTTTAATTTTTATTTTATCATAGATACAGCTTAAAGTTTCAACCCAAACTCGAATAGTTGAATTTTCAACAAAATTATTCAATTTTTAACATAGAAGGTAAATTTTTAACAAAAAACAATACTTTTCATCCCAAAAGGACGACTTTTCAACAAAGTATATGACTTTTCTGACCAATAGTTTAAATTTTAACCTTTACTATATACACTATAAAGTTTAAACCATATATACTAAACTAAATATATTAAAAAAAATGCTTGTATATGATTAATTTTTCACTAAATAGTTGATTTCTCAACCAAAATAGATTTAAATTTCTACCGAAACGATGAATTTTCAATCCAAATAAAATAATTTTCTACAAAAAAGGTTGGATTAAAAAAAGTGTCTTTTAAACTGAATTTTAAACTAAAAAATATGTCAATTTTTATTAAAAACACTTTAATTTAGAAAAAAAGACAAATTTACAACCAATAAAGATTTTGAAGTCTATACAGAAAAAATTTCAATCAAATTGTGATTTCCAAGCCAAGAAGGCAAACTTTGGTCAAAATAGTTAAACTTTTCGCAAATGAAATAATTTTTCAACTAAGAGACGTGAATTCTAAACCAAGAATGTAATATTAGATTTTTTACTTATAAAACGTTAACTTTTAACCGAAAAATATGATTTCGACAAAAATGTTGAATTTTCAATCTAGAATGTTTTTTAAATATTTAAAGAAACAAACTTTGAACCTTTTAAATTTTCAATTGGGCAAAGGCATTAATTAACTATTAAAATAGTTTAAAATATATTTCAAACTTCTTTAACGGTCAATTAATAATAAATAAAGAAATAATTAAATAGTTATATGTTCTACAATGATAGTAGAGTTTTAACTTTTAAATATTCAAAGCTGAATATTGAACCGAAAAGAGTCTATCAAAAAATACGACCTTTTAAACAAATAGTAGCATTTTTCGCTGAAAATTTTCTGCTGATAAAAGAAATAGTTCAATTTTGAATAAAGAAAGTAATTTTCTATAAAAAGACGAGTTTTTGACCAGAGATTTATCTTTTTAGCCAAAGGAATCAATTTTTGATAAAAATATAAATTTTTAACTAAGAATTTTGATTTTGAACAAAATAAATACATGTTCCAGCAGATGAATTGAGTTTTACCAAAAGTACAAGAGTTTTCAGCAAAAATTAAGGTTTCAGTCAAAAAGATAAATTTAACAAACAAAATAAATAAATCTTCATTTAAGAAAATGAATTTTCAACTAAGTAGTTAAATTTTCAACCAAGAACGATAACAGAAATAATGAAGATTAATTTTCAATGTAAAAAGGGATTCATCAACAAAGTATACTAATGGTTAAACAAACGAATGAATTTTTAACCAAAAATACAATACAGAAAATACAGAAAATATTTGATTCTTAAACCAAAAATACAAGAAAAATCATAAAGATTAATTTTCGACTAGAAAGTAGAATTTTCAATGTAATAAATAAATTTTCGACTAAAAAAGAGACATCTTATACCAAAAATTGAATTTATATTAATCTTCCATAAAAAGTTTTTTTACTTTTTCATTGAGCACTGTTAATTCAGTTCGAATTTAAGAAAAGAAAACGAGAAATCTTTTTTTCAAAGGGGTAAAGAGGACAATAGGGGAAAAAATTTAAAGCCGAAAAACTGTATAATTTATTTAAAAAAAAAAAGTTTTCCATTAAATTTTTCAAAGATTGATATGAAAATGCCACGGTATTTTGTGATCGGACTTCTGTAAACATATCCAGTGGGTTCAAAGTTTGGCGACGTCTTTCCGACATTATTACGACACCTTTACGACAACTTTACGACATCCAATGTCCATGTGGTTAAGGTGTCTTTACAATGTCGTAAATAAGTCGTATAATCTGACGATGTCTTTACGATATCGCAAAGACACCAAAACGACATTGACATAAGATGTCGTAAAGTTGTCGTAAAGATGTCGTAACGATGTCGTTAAGACGTCGCTAAATTTTGTGTCTACTGGGTAATCAACAAACATAATTTTGGAGCTTGAGTGCAATCCCATTATGCGTCTCATTCTCAAATCACATCCGCGAAAGTGTCATAATTGCAATATTAACATAATAATTTGAAACAAATGACTTTTGTCACAAAAGGTAGAAATCTAATAAAGATATTATAAAACTCTACAAAGTTATTGCGCATGTGTTAGATAAGGCCTGTCAGGTATTCTTGTTCTTGCATTCGCCCGCTTTTCTCAAATGTTAGAAAATAAAATTTTTGTATTTACTATTAATAATTGAAAATTATTATATTTTAATACTTTTTAATCGTACGTGGATCGTTGTATAAGATTTTCAACAATACATTGAAAAATATAATTAGTAGTCTGTAAATGCAAAATTAAACGTGCTTGACCGTTATAGTTTTTTGTTTTGTAAATTATTATCTCTAATTTTGTTCATTTGAAACAATAATTAATCAAATAAAGAATATTACAATGAATAACACATTTTTGGTTTACTGAATACCAGTCAAAATATTATCAAAACTTACTCAAAAGTAACCATATTTCAGGACTGTTGTTAGAAAAATACACATAAAGACTTTTTTTCAAGACAATTTTTGTGATTGATTTTAGTCATTGGCTTAATTTAAGGCAAAAATCAAAAGAGGACAATCATATTATTAGGACTTTTTTTTCTGTACTTTGGCTATTATGCAGCAGGTTGCACTTTATCAAGTGAAATAACGTGTTTGGCTCACCAAGCTTAACTGAATTTTGAACAAAATTCAAATTTGCTTTTATAGGTGTATATCGAGTATTCTGCAACCACGCGAAATACACGCAGCGAGAAACTAGACGGCAAACTCTATTTTCAGTAATATCAGTTTTAGTTTCCAACTCCACAAATTGTATTTTCAGTTAATCTCGCCATTTTATATGCTAAACGATTTTCAAATAAATTTCCTGATGCGCGAGTTTTATTATCAGGAACATTTTGAAAATAATTTTTAGTGTCAAGAAAGTTACGACGGTGCTCGCGCCTCGTCGCGCTTAAAGAAATAATGCAAGTACGTGGTACTTTGCAGGATGTACGTGATTTTATGCTTCTCGCCTGCATGATATCTCAGATGTGCTCAGAGAAGAGTGAAAAATATATAATTCGTAAAAATATTTTCCGGTTTTATATTACTAGAAAACTGCGAAGGATAATACCTATGGATAATAAAAATAAATTTTATTACACCTTTGATAGTTACCATTACCTCTGCGTATATTGTTAATAAAAATAAAGTGAAAACTGTAGGGATTTATTAACAAGTTTTCTTGGATTGTGAAATTTGTATAGTATTAAATTTGTAAAGAATAAAAATCTTCAAAAATGTTTTTCCAATTAGAGCTCTTTAAGACTAATTCCTTTCGAGAAATTAATTTGTTAATTAAGGGCAGCGTGTTTTTAGGGAAGCTTGCTTTTTATCATATTTCTTTTCTAATAAAAATACTGTGATTAAATTTATTTCGGCAAACCCTTAACGTGTTAGGTTAAAACGATTGAAACCTTCTTTCGCAAATGCGCAAACGAAGAAGGTTTTCCTGAAGGGAGATAGAACTAACTTTCAAATCAACACTTTTTAGTACAAAAATCCGATCAAAAATTAATTTCATGAATCACCTGGGATATAGTTAAACTGCAAGTTTTTTTGGCCAAAAAAAGACAGCAATCAATAGCACGAATAACAATTTTGAGAACCAATTGTTATAAAAAATAATTTTTTTTATACATACAGTTGTCGAAAAAATTATACAAAGTTTGTATATTTAACCATTTGGGAAGGAGAATTTTTTTCTTGTCTGGTCATCTTAGTCATCTTAGTCATCTTAATTGTTTAAAACTTTTATTGAAATATGTGATTTACAAAAAAACTGAATCAGTAATTATATTTTACGAAAAAAATTGTGTATTTTCCAAATATTGACCGATTTGGACAAAACATTTTTTAATGTAAAGATAATAAGATTTATAAGAGACATGTCGAGCTTGATTTTTCAAATAAGCTTTTAATTTTTTATAAATAAACAAATATGACGACAAATATGGCTATTTTTTGTATTTTACGTTTCAGGTGCTCGTCAATAACATGAAAATTATTGTAATCGCCTGAGTTTCATAGAGTAATATTAAATAGAGATATTACGATATTCTGTAGCAAACCCATTTTTTTTATAAATAAAGTATTTGTTAAAAGAATGTTTTTCAAGATTTTCCATAATTTTACGTTTCTCTAAATTAAACTGCAAGAAATTTGGATAAAACCAACATAACGATAAAGAAATTTTTTCTTGAGATTGTTATTGTTACTATATTGTTACTATTTCTGAAAAAATTTCTGATTAAATGATCAATTTTATGATTTTTTAAAATCAATTTAATAAATAAATGCATTATTGGGGTATCTGGTGAATCAAAAATTACTCTTTTTTTCGCATTCGGACTTTTTAATTGGGATCTTCGTGATAAATTCAGCTGCATTTATTATTATTTGATTAATTTAATGATTTTTTAAAAACGAATTTAACAAACAAATGCATTTTTCGGTTAACTGTGTACGAAACATTTTTTTTAATGTCAGTCTTTTTAATTGGAAACTTCATGATAACTACAGGAAAATTCATAATTAATTGATAAATCTCATATTTGTCTGAAAAAACAAATTAAATAAACAAATGTATTATTTGGATATCTGTCGAGGAAAATTTCGTTTTAGAGGTCAGTCGTGTTTAATTAGAACTTAATTACAATTTCATTAACACTCATAATTATTTGATGAATTCTAGAATTTTTTAAAAATATTTAATAAGCATATGCATTATTTGTGCATTTTTCGACGAATAAATTTTCTTTTATCTCAGTCCTTTCAGCCTAAGTTTCTCATTACTTTCATTCTTATAATAAGGCTGCAGCTTCAGGATAATGGATTTTTTTATTTAATTTGTCTGTTAAACAATTTAAAATTCATAAAACTATCATAAATTTTTCTGAAATTTTCATGAAGTTTCCAATTAAAAAGACTGACATAAAAAAAACGAATTTTTCCGTCCACAGATGCCCGAATAATTTATTTGTTTGGTAAACTCGCTAAAAAAATGATATAAAATTTATCAAATAATCATTATTGTTGCTGAATTTATTTATGTGTCCGTCAACAGATGCGCGAACAATGCATTTGATTATTAAAATTGTTTAAGAAGTCATAAAATTGATCAACAATTATTAATTCTTTTTGAAATTATTGTAAAGTTCATAATAAAAAAAGTTGTCATAGAAAAAAACGTATTTTTCTTTCGATAAATACCTTATCTACGCATTTGTTCACTAAATTTGTTTTAAAAAGTCATTAGAACAATCCACAAATTATAAGGTTTTCTAAAATTAGCATAATTTTCTTAATTAAAATGTTGAAATCGAAAGAAACGATTTTTTCTGTCGAAAAATACCAGATTCATAAATTCGCTTATCAAATTTGTTTATATTATTATCAATAATAATCTCAAGAATAAATTTTTTTATTATTATATTGTTGTTATCCAAATTTCTTGCAATATAACTTTAAAAAAACGTAAAATTATGGAAAATCTTAAAATACATTCTTTTAACAAATAATTTTTTTACAAAAAATTTTCTTGTTCATTACATAAAATTTTAATATCTTTAACAAATATTACTGTATAAAAATTAGACGACTTTAACCATTTTTATGTTATTAACGAGCATTGAAAACTTCAAATAGATCAAATGGCAATTTTTTCACATTTGTTTATTTATAAAATAGTTTGAAGCCTAATTTAAAATTTAGACCCGAAAACTCTCTTGAAAATCATATAAGCTTTTTTTTAATCTTTTGTTGTCCAAATCTGTCAATATTTGTTAGCCGTAGGTTAATTCTAACTAAAAAGCCCCCCCCCCCCCCTTCCTCGTGTGTCGGTAGGTTTACCCCTGGCCTTAAATTAATTAAAAAATTGCTTCTATCTTCATAAATTGTTTATAAATTTTGATGAATGAACATTTTCAATCGCCAAACACCATTTCAATAATAATTTGCAACCACTTTTGTACACATTTTTTTATTTTTCAAACTGATACAATGCAGCAATCGTTTAAATAAAATTTAAATAACAAATATATAGAGCGCTGAATGAAAGGAACGTTTTATATCAAATTATCATCTACACTTTTTTTTCAAGTTACAAAGAAATTATTCTAATTTTATTAAAGAAATTGCTAATGACAACTGTGAAAAACTACTGGAAAATCATTTTAAAGATTTTTTCTAAAATTGAACTTATTTTATTTTTCAGACAAGTTGTTTGTTACGAAAAATTATCAAAAATGGTTAAAAATTTTGTTTTAACTTGCGTTTTATTGTTAAATAACAATATACGTAAATGTCTGGCAGAGTGAACAGTTTAATTATTTTATGAAATTTGTATTGAGCAAATAATTAAAAATGATATTTTTTATGAAAAATAAAATACTAAAAATCGTATGCGGTTACTTAAACATTTTTTGTTTGTAATTAAAATAAGCTAATTTGGGACAATTATGATACTTTTATTTTTTCCGTCTTACAAGATCCTATCGCAAAAGTAATTTAATTTATAATATAACAAAAAATTGGAATCATACTCAAGATAATAAACAAAATTTTCAATATTCTGGTTCTTATTTTAAAGGTAAATTTCTTTGAAATTGCAACAACTTGTCAAAAAAAATGTAAACAATTTTCTTTGAATGGTTAAAGCAATGCAAGTTGGAACAAACATTGAAAAATTTAAACATTTCTTTGTACTGAGAAACAAAATTTAATTTTCGAATCAATCAAATAACCAAATGATTAAGCAAAAAAAAATGGGTGTATTCGCATTCTAAGCGACTTTAGTTCATTTTTTTAACCTGTTAATTTAACTCTCTTTCGTCTTTCGTGATAGAAAAAATTGATAGCAACAAGATCCTTATCAAACCATTTCTAATATAAGTTTTATTAAATTCGTTAAAAATAATATTTTTTGCAGAATCAAATTTTCTCCTTTCCCGATTAGAAAAATTCCCGTTTTCCTGTTCAAGTAGACACCTTGAAATCTTTTGATAAATTTTAGTAGACATGTATGCCCATTAAAAGAAATCCTTATGGTATTCATAGGCATTTTCATGTCTCAATAAAGACACTTGCTATTTATGAAGCCACCCTTTTCTAACAACGTGGTTCTTTTTTGTCGTGAAACCTTAAGAAAAGAGAGAAAGGGGCGTTTTTGAATTCTTTTTATCTTCTTTATGCCTTGAGCGACGAGGCGTCTGTAAGAGATCCTGTCAGCATTGAATCCCCTCATTCTCGTGACTGCTCTTTGAATGGCCGAGTGGTTCGAGTGGTAGGAGCTTATTTTTCTCTTTGTTTTCAGGCAAGTGCTCAGTGTCCTGGTCGAGTCATCTCTTGGTTGGAGCTGTGGCTCTACTGATGCTGTGCTTCAGTCTCAGTTTTTGTGCAGCCCGACACAAGCCTGCTCATGGACATTCAGATCCCTTGCGAATATGACGATCGTCGAATTCAAGATACTCTCAATCGATCCACGCCTACTCCTCGCCGAAAACAACAACTCTATCTTTCGTGACGGTTTGTTGATAAAAATCAAATCTGCTTTTTGTTTATATTTTATTGTAAAATTAGTTACAAGGTTAGAGAAAGGCGTGAATGGATTAGGTTACGAATTAGGATGACCAAGATGCAATAGTGCACCAAGACTGCTAATCAGACTACGATTCCTGATTATGAATGAAAGGTGTCATTTATAAAATAAGGGAAACTATGCAATATTGGGTCACTTCAAAGAGTAGGGTATCTAGATTTGATGAAATATATGCCAAGGAATGTTCCAATGATAAGGTTACTGCTCGGAGAAACGAAATGAAAAGTTGTTTACTTGTGGAGACAAAATGAAAAGTTGCTAACTTAAATTGTATTATGGACATCAACGTTATCGACTCTGTTACACCTTTCCACGTAGTTTCTCTGAGGTTGAACCTTGTTATTTAGACACTTCAATATAAACCATTTTTATCGACAGAAAATTGTTTCTTGGTAGACTCTGGACTTGTGATTAAAGTTTGGAATCCAATCAACAATATCTTTAAAGCCGATGATTTATAGTTTCATATTTTCACTGAATGAATTTGAAGACAAATTCAAAGAAGAGATGAAAATACTCTAAACTGGCAACCTACAATTACGGATGATAAATTATTCTTTCATTTGTAATTTTGTCACCAAAAGTGATCCCCTGCTCTTCATTCAGAAGTTTGAAAAAAACACTTTAAAAATGGTTTTTCAAATAATCAGAGAGAGGAGAATAATTTATTAAAGGAACTGTTTTTTTTTGCGAAAACAATTAAATGAATCGTTAAGATTTTATCTGATTTTTATTACCGTGTTTAAACATTTTTCATAAATTAAATAAAAGGTTTAGAAATAGTGACCCACTCTTGCATGGTTGGCCCCAAACGATGTACAATATGCTGGTTCAAAAATATATTTGTTCATTTTTATTCTCTCACTCTCCAGAAATAAATGGATATTTAGGTGTTCTTGATAAAAGGTTTTTCTTCTAAATTATTCAAAGAATTTGCTTATTTTTTGTTTGCATTTTTTTAACATTTGTTTTTAATAAGCAAAATGAACTTAAGATATGCATTTTGGATCAGCATTTTTGGATCATCCTAATGTGCACTGTATCGAAGAAAGAAATACTGTTTGCTGAGGTACTTCTAGAAAAAATACATTCGAATGTTACATAGATTTATTTAATAAATCATATTCTGATAGCATTTAAAATGCCCCTGAGACGAAAACTCACAGTTGCTAAAAGAAAATTGTAAAAAAGGAAAAAGACTTACATTACTTTTGGAAATTACGACTAAATCAATTTAATATTTTACTCAAGACATCCGATGCTATTTTGATGAAAAAAGAGATCATAAAACTAACAAAAATAAGGATGATTTGAAAAAAATAAAATTCGATTGAGAAGGAAATGAATTTTTATTTTTTCTCGAGACGTCTGATGCCATTGTATGAAAAAAAATCAACAATTAAATTTAAATTTTGTTTGGGAAGAATATTCTAGAACGAACATTTAAACTCAATAACATTTGCTTTTGGTATTTTTTTAATCTGGTGACAGAATTAGTTTTTAATTCTGCTCAAGACATCCCGTGAAATTGCAAGAAAAACAGAGATCATCAATCAAATGAAACTTAAAATTGTTTAGAATTAAGCAACATTTTAGGATTAAAAGGAAAGTCAATAATTGATTTCACTCGAGTTGTCGAATGCTATTGCAGAGAAAAGGGGTGTTATTTATTTAAGTAAAATTAAGATTTTTTGAAATTTATTCTTGCAGTATTTCAATCTGGCGTCTGAATCCGTTTTAAGTTTTTCTCTGAAAATCGAAACTATTTTAAGGAAAAGAGAGACTATTCAAATAAAAATTAGGATTGGTTAGGGGAAATATTCTTATATCGATAATGCAAACGAATTAAATGTTCTTTTTGTACTTTCTCAATCTGCTGATAATTAATTTCAAACCTTCTTGAGCCTTCCGATGTTATTTTATATCAAGGAGTAATCATCAATTTAAAAAATTGAGATTATATGGAAAACATGTTCTTTGGTCGACAGTTTACATGAATAGAACATTCTTCTGAAAGTATTTCAATCTAATGACAGAATTAATTCTAAATGTTGCTCGCAACATTCGATGCTATAAAAAAAGAGATCACTTAGCAAAGAAAATTCAAAATTGTTTAAAGGAAATGTTATTGGATATAAAATCGACATCAATGAAATGTTCTTCTGATAGTATATAAAACTTGTAAAAAAATTTGTTTTAAATTTTTCTCTAATTATTCGATGCTTTTGTTTGGAAAAAAGAAACCTTTAATCAAAAAGAAAGAAGGTTGGGTAGCAAGAAATATTTTCAGATAAACAATTGATAACACTGAAATATTCTTCTGGCCTTGGCAATATCTTAATCTGGTGACAGAATCAATTCTAATTTTTTTGCAGCATCTGATGCTATTGCTAGAAAAAAGAGATCACCAAACAAATAAGCATCAATAATTGCTCAAAGGAAATATTCTCGGATAAGTAATTGGCATCAATAAAATGTTCTTCTGGCACTACTGGAAAAGAGAGATTCTCAATAAAATAAAAAGAAAGATATTTCGTAAAAAATATTCTTAGATGAACATTCAACATCAATAAAATGTTCTTCTTACAGTATTTTAATGTGGTGAAAGAACTAATTTTACTCGTAAAGTCCGATGCTAATGTTAAAAAAGGCAGATCGCTAACAAAATTAAAATTAAAATACCTCAAAGAAAGTATTCTTAGATAAACAATTGATGTCCATAAAATGTTCTTCTGACAGTATTTGAAACTAGCCACAGAATCCATAAAAATTTTTTCTCTAATTAGCCGATGCTATTGTTAGGATAAGAGAGATCACTTATAAAAAAATCAAATTGTTTACAGAAAATATTCTTGGATGAAAAACTGACATCAATGTAATGTTCTTATCGCTTTATTTCCAAATCGTGTCAGAATCAGTTTTACTTTTGGCTACCGAAATGAAAAATAAAATTATTTGGAAGAAATATTTAAGGATCAACAACTGAAATCAATGGAATTTTCTCCAAGCACTATTTAAATCTGGTGACTAAATCAATTCTAAATTTTTCTAGAAGCATTCGATGATCATGTGAGGGAAAAAGAGATCGTCAATAAAATACAAATTAAGATTGATTGCAAAACATATTCTCGAATCCACTCTTAAAACAAGTACAATGTTCTTATTACAGTATTTTGATCTGGTGACAAAATCAATTCTTCATTTTTCTCTAAACATTCAATGCTATATTGTTAAAATATAGAGATCACTTAAAAAAGAAAAATGAAAATTCTTGAAAGTAAGTATTCTTGGAAGATCCGATGCTACTGTTGAAAAAAGAGCAATCTCTTGACAAAGAAAGATCAAAATTGTTTACAGGATATACTCTTGGGAAACAATTGACTTTTACGAAATTTTCATCTGACAGTATTTAAAACTGGTGACAGAATTAATTTTGAATTTTCATTTAATTATGCGATGCGATTATTTTAAAAACAGAGGTCACCAATAAAATAAAAAGAAAGATGTTCATCAAAGAAATATTCTTATATGAACAATTGAAATCAATATAATGCTTTCCTGGCCTTACTTGAATCTGGTGATGAATTCACTTCTAAATTTTGCTCGCAAAATCCAATGCTGTTGTTAGAAAAGGATAAATCACTTTACAAAGAAAAATTAAAATTGTTTACAGAAAATACTCTTGGGAAAACAACTGACATTTATGAAATGTTCTTCTGGCAGTATTTAAAACTGGTGACAGATCGATTCTAAATTTTACTTTAACGCTCCGATGCCATTGTAAGAATGCTATTGTATGAAAACGAGCGATCACTTTACAAAGAAGAATTAAAATTGTTTAAAGTAAATATTCTTGCCCTTAACAATTGACACTTATAAAATGTTCTTCTAAAAGTATTTAAAAGATGTGGCAGAATCAATTTTGAATTTTTCTCTAATTATCTGATGCTATTGTTAAAAAAGAGAGATCACTTAATAAAGAAAAATCAAAATTTTTTAGAAGAAATACTTTTCGGGTAAACAATGGACATCAATAAAATGATCTCCTAACAGTATTGAAAAATAGTGACAGAATCAGTATAAAATTTTTCTTCAATTATCCGATGCTATTGTTTGGAAAAGATAGGTCACCAATAAAATAAAAAGAAAGGTGTTTAGCAAAGAGATATTCTTAGATGAACAACTGATATCAATAAAATGTTCTTCTGACAGTTTTTAATTTGGTGATGGATTCAGTTCTAAATTTGCTCGCAACATCCGATGCTATTGTTAGAAAAAGGGACATCACTTAACAAAGAAAATTCAAAATTGTTGATAGGAAATACTCTTGGGCAAATTATTTACATCTATATAATGTTCTTCTGACTGTATTTAAAACCGGTGACAGAATCAATCAAATCAAATGAAAAGTAAGATGGTTTTAAAAAATTATTCTTATATGATCAATTGACTTCAATAAAATGTTCTTCTGGCAGTGTTTTAATCTGGTAAACTACAAACAAAGATAAATTAAAATTCTTTGAAGGAACTATTGTTGGATAAACAATTGAAATCAATTAAATATTATTCTGACAGTATTTAAAGCTGGTAACAGAATAAAATGTAAATTTTTCTTCAAGTGTCCAATGCTATCATGAGCCAAGAGAAGATAACCAGTAAAATCAAAATTAAAATTATTTTCAAGATAAAATGTTTTTCCCGTGGTTTTTCAATCTGATACCGGAAGTCTTTAAAATACTTTCGATATCCGACCAAGTCGACGAGTTCGTGATAAAAGTTGGATTTGAAAGAAGGGCGTATATTTCCAGTCCTTCGTGCTGACGCGAATAGCTTGGTCAGCTGATGCGTGGACCACACGAGTTTTTTATTGCTGCAAAATCCACATGATCTCCACGACGTGACCATACGTCGACGAGCTCACGTAAATCACATATTCTCTGCAATTTTTTTCTTCCTATGAATTCACATTGGCGGCGAATTCGCACTCGAATATACATAGTCCCCATTCCATCCTCGAATTTTTTATCAACCTCGGGTCGGGTTCGTAATATCATATGGCAAAATAGAAAATCAAGATTGACAATCAAATTAACCTCTGGTACTGAAACCACTTTTATACCTCTGACCATTTTCTAGAAATTTAAAATAGTGTCAAAGTAGCATACATTTTGAAAAATAGTAGTAAAATATTGTCAAGTAATTTAAAAAAAGATTAAATCAAGGCGTTTAATGATTTCGAAACCTGGTATATAATACAAATTTTTGATTAAATCGCTTGGAATCCTTTTAAATATTTTTAAATACCCTAAGAACTTTAAAATCATTTGAATTTCTTCAAGAAACTTTGAAATCTGTTGAGATTCTCTAAAATGTTAGGAAAAAGTCGTCAATGGTTTTAAATGCCCTAAAATCTTTAGAAATACCTGGTAATCTTATCATTTCTTTTAAAATCCTGTCAATCCCTTAAATATGGTTAAAAAAAGGATTTTTCAAAGAAGAAGTTATGTTGGTTTTTTAAATTTTGTGCAATCCCTAGTAGGCCAATGAATATCGAGTAAAATACTGCAAACCATATTGAAATCTTTAATATTTGTTTGAGAATCTGAAAAATGATGAACACTTTGAGAACCTCTGAAATACCGTACAACCCCATAAAATCTGATAAAGCCTCCGGAAATCCGTGTCAATGTAAAATCTCTTGAAATCACCTACAATCTGTGAAAATTTTCAATTAGATTGAAATCCTCCGAAATTCCTAGAAAAATATTCCATTTTCTGAAATCATTTGAAATTTATAGAAACTCTTTATAATTTTATTAAATCTTTGAATTTCTGTTTAAATCCTTCGAATTTTACAAATACTGTAAAATTTATTGAAAATTCTTGAAATCTTATAGAAGTTATAGAAACCCCTGGAAATTTTTAAACTCTTGTGAAAGAATTTCAAGTAATTAAACATTTTTTTTTAATTCTTCAAATAAATATTTAATCCCTTTAATTTTGTTAAATACATTTAAATCTCTAGATAGTTCCTAGATTCCATATAATTTATTCCATTAATTTCTCTAAAAAATTGATAAAAATTCCCAAAAACCCTTAAAATACTTTCATATGTGTGATACCTTTTAAAATCCATTGCAATTTTTTAAATCTCTTGAAGTTTCTTCGAAAATTTTAAAACATCCTAATATCCTAAAATATCGTAATATCAAAATTTAAATCCCTCCTGAAATTGTTACATAATTCTGCATACTTAAACAAATTACCTTAAATTTTCCGGAATTCATGTCTTGAAATCCTTTTAAATATAAAATCATTGGAAAATTGTTTTTAAATCTCAAGAAAATTGTATTAGTCCCTTAAAACATTTAAAAATTTCTATTGAGAAATTTGAAAAATCTGTATCTATTAGGAGATTCTGAAATTTTTACAAGTTGTAAATTATTTCTAAGCTATCTTGAAATTTCTGAACCTTCTAAATATCTTTTAGAATTATCAGATGTTTTTTAACATTTAAAAAAATCATTCAATGTTAATGACTATTTTCTTAAAATCTTGTTGATTATTTTTTGAAAAATTTAGAAATCTGTTGGAATGCTTTAAAATCGTTTTTGATCTTTACTGGGATATAACAAATAAAGTTCTGTTAAGACCTTCAAAAAACCTTCAAAAGTTTCAACATTTTATTTCGAAATCTTTAAAAATCTGTATTTTGTTTTCAATATTTAATTATATTTTGAAGTTTTACATTATAATTAAATTTAAAATCTATAAACTGTTTTTATTGTTTGAAATCCTTTAATATTTTCAAATATTTTTTAAGCGATTAATAATTTTAGACATCACTTAAACTTGCTTGAATTATTTTTTTCTTTTTTGTTGAAATTTATTGATCTTGGAAACTTGAATGTTTTTCTTGAAAAATCTTCTAAATTTTTGTTTTTTCTATTTTAGAACATCATTTAAACAAATATGAATTCTTTTTTAATTTTACCTTAAAATTAAGTTTTCAATATAAAAAATCTTTTAAAACTTTTCCGGTATTAAAAAAAAATTGTTTTGATACTATCGAAACCTTTCACTGTTCATATAATGCTCATTAAAAAAAAATCTTTTTAGGATTTAAATTGTTTTCAAAACTCTTCAAATTAAAAAAAAAACTTTAAAATATGTTGAAATAACTGAGTTTTTTTATAAAAATTAAAAAATCCTGTAAAGTTACAAAAATTGTTTTGAAATGTTTCTGATTTTTTGACGCTAATTTTAGAATCTTTTTCAGAAGTATATTTTTGCGTATGGTTTTCACATTAAATCTTTTTAAATTCCTCAGAAATTTGGCAATCTCTTTAAATTGTCTTATCCTACGAACTTCCTTGAAATTTCATGCAATTCCTTAAAATCTGTTAAAATACACTTTATTCCTTAAAATCCTTTACAATTGTTTAAATCCTAGGAAATTTGCAGAAATCACTTAAAATTCCTAAACTAGATGATCCATTCAAATGTTATTTCATTTTATTTTGTCGCTCAATTTTTCTGGAGAACTGAAAAAAATTCCCGAAAACCCTCGAAATACTTTGATATCTTGATGACTTTATACAATAAAATTTCTGGAAATTTTTCAAACCTCTTGGAATTTCTTGGAATCTTGCAAAATATCCTTCAAAATTTTTTAAAACCTATTGCAATCAAATTTTCTTTAAAATCATTGCGGATATTATAAAATCAAAAGTGTCTGTTAAAGTTTATACAAATTCCTCGAAATAGTTATAATTCTCGTAAATATCTTTAAATAGGTAATATCTTGCAAAATTATTTTTAAATTTAAAAAACTATTCAATCCTTTTGGATCGAATGAAACGTTTTAAAATTTCAAAAAAACTTTATGAATGTTTGAAATGGAATGCATTAAAATCATTTATTTCTTGTAAAATTTTTTGAAATCTTCAAATTCGTTTCGTTGAAAACAGTAATAAATAGTTTCATCGTTAGAAAAAAATTGAATGAGGACTATCCACCCTTGAATTTATCCTTGGTTCCGGGTTGGTAATATTATACTGCAAGATAGAAAATCGAGATAGACAATCAAATTAACCTCTGCTGGAATCACTTTATACGATTGCAATGAATACAATTTTCTTTTTTATTGAATCCATGATGCAATTTACTTTTGATTTGCACGAAGTTAAAAGAACCCGTTAAGATAGGTAGTCAATTATTGAAGCTATTCCATTATTCATGAATGTCGATAATTGAGAACAAGGGCGTTGCAATAATGACCTCGTTAATTCCCTTTTTCGTTTTGTGCACACAAAATATTGTTTCCACAATGCCCCAGTGGTAATTAGTTTTTCTTAAAATGCACTTTTGTCGACTAATTGAGACATTCAGCACGTGCTATACTGTAGCAAAATTAGTGTAATAGAGGAGAACACGTGCCATCACAAGCTATTCTTCTCACTCTTGGACGTGTGCGGTGTACTCAATTTATGTCATAGAATATCGACTTTAGAGAATCTAATGCCCCTAGAGCACGTTCTTGTATCTCTTCATTAGAAATGCTAGAAGTTGTATTGATCTTAATCAAATTCCTGATGCTCAACATTATACGGGAAGTGATTAGATTTTTTATTCAATTTTTATTTTTCGTAGCAAATTTTCTTAAACTTTTAATCCAACGCTTTCCTTTATTTCAACTCTTTTTAATTGAAAAACTAAGAAAAAAGCTATTTGTCGTTATTGTTTACAAGGAGGGCAAATAAGTGGAAATAAAAGGTGAGAAAGTAGACAACGCGATGCTAGATGAGTGGAGGGTAAGTATGGAAAGTGAGGGCAGGGAAAGTAGTGATAGTGATCGGAAGATAGGGAGAGGAAAAGTAGGATAAGTGATACAAAATCAGCGGAGGGAAAGGAAGGGAAATCGAAAAAGTGGAAGTATGGTAATGGAAAGGGAGAAAGTAAATTATGGCAAAATAGGAAAAAAAGGAAAAATGAAGAAAAGGGAAGTATGCTAAGAGAGGGGATATGAATTAGGAAACATGAGGAAAAGTATAGGAAAGAATGAGTAGAATAAAGAAAATGAGGAAAGTAGGTAAAGAGATAGAAAGTAAGCAAAGGGTCGTTAAGAGAAGCAAGGGGTAGGAAGTTATAGAAAGTGATTGGGAATGAGGAAAAAATAAGTTAGAGAAATGAGGAAATGGCATTCAGGCTTGAATGATGGAGACCATAGGAAAAAATTGACGAGAAGGAAATAAGAAGGAAATGAGTGGAGGCCAAATAAGAAAAATAAGAAAAATGAAAATTAAGGAAAGTAATAAGACGTGAGTATAAGGTGAGTAGGAAAAGTGTTGGCAGCAAAATTAGGAAAATGATAGAAAATAAGGGGCTGAAAAGAAGGATAAGTGAAGGGAAATTTGGGAACGGGAAGTAGAGGTGATGGAGAAGAAAAAGTTGGGAAAATAATTGGAAGTGAATAGAGTTAGTAAGCTAAGAAAGGGAAGAAAAGTAGGACATCTAATGGAACATAATTAGTGGGAAAGTAGATTAAGAAATAGGAAATTAGGGGAAGAATAAAAAAGGAAATTAAGAAAGTCGAAGTAACGAAGGGAAATTATTGAAAGTAAAGGATGGAAAAATAAGAAAAGAAAGGAAAAAAGGATAAGTGATAACAAATAAGGGACGGAAAAGAAGAATAAGTAAGGTGAAATCAGAAAAAGGAAACCAAGATGGGGTGAGGGAAAGGAATTTGTTGAGTAATAAGAAATAAGTAGAAGGAAAGTATGGTAAATAAAGGTTGGGAAAGTAAAGTAAGTTACCGGAAATAAGTAAAGGGAAAGTAGGATAAGTGATGGAAAATTAGCGGAGGTGAAAAAGAGAAATAAGCAAAGTGAAACTAGAGCAAGTAAGGGGATATGAGGAAAGGAAAAGTAGGAAATGTACGGGGCCATAAAGTAGGAAAGGTAAGGTATAATGAGGAAGGAAAATTAGGAGAATTGAAGAAAAATGAGGAAAAAAACTTAGGATAAAATGAGAGAGGGGATCATAAGGGCAGCGGAAGTAGAAACAATAAGAATCGCAAAAGCAAGGTTGAAAGGAATGGGGAAGTAGAAAAAGAAAGGTAAACGAGTTAACGAAAAATAGTTAAATGAGGAGAGAGAAATTGAAGAACATAGGTGAAGTAGGGGAACTTACAGATAACGGAAGGCGAGGAATCATAATACAATGAGAGAAAGATAATAGATAAAGTTAAGGGAATTAAGGAGAATAAATTGAGAACATGTAGATGAATTTATAGGAAATAAGCTGTTGGTAAGTAGGTGAAGTGAGGGGAGTGAAGTTAAAAAGGATGATTGGGAATGATGGGAGTAAAAGTAGAGTTAATTTGTAAAGGGGAAGTAGAAGGAAATTGGAAGAGGAGAAAAGAAGGAAAAATGCTTAGAGGCGATATAGGAAAAATAAGTGAAAAGAAAGAAGTAAATTTATGCGAGGTGAAGTATTACAAATGATTGAAAATAAAGGTGATTGGAAGACAGGAACGGAAATAGGGGAGGAGGTGTTTTAGAGGAGAAAGCGAGGAGAGCGAGGAAAAGAGGACGAAGAAGTTGGATAGGGTATAAGTTATTAAAAAATGAAAGATTACCATACTAATACGTTATATATAAGGGATCGAAGTTCGAATTTCCGCTGGGGTAGATCTTTTTTCATTCTCATAAGAAACTGAAACATCAGAAAAAAATAATTGCTGCCTCAGAATTTAACAGGAATTATCTTTAAAATTTTTGTCGATGGCTGTAGAATCTTGTGAGTGTGTAAAGGTTTTAAAAGACTTTTCAGACTTAGAAAGCGCATCTGTTAAAGAGAAAAGTAAGTTTCGGGAAAGAGATAGTGGATGGATTAATGACTTGAAGTTTCGAACATCCTGACCTTCAATTAAATACGCCATCTTGTAACTTTGTAATTTTAGCTCGATGCAAAACTCTTTGAAAGCAGTTCCTGACGATTTCAAACGAAACGTGAAACGAACGTGAAATTGCTATCAGTCGTTTATTGCATGTACAGTTGAGACACAGAATAGACTCTGCCAACAACTTCGAAGCGAGAGGAAAACGAATTATAGGGGATACACGATTTTAAAAAGAACAAGTTTACCTAGTGAGGAAAAAATTAGGATTTAAATTTAACATTGTAATTTAAAAGATTAGCCAGGCCATTTTTTGGATCATAATGAAAAATATAGCAATTTGACTAACAAATTCTTGGAAATTAAAAAAGCTTGAATCAAAGATCAAATCTGGATAACTTACTCTTAAATGTCTGCATTTAAATTTACAAAAAGAACATAAAAAGAGGGAAAAAAGAAGGCCACTTCCAATTTTCGATTAGAGGGAAAAATAAGTTTAAACCAAATAAAAATTCGTAATAATTGTTTCTTTGCTAAACATTTTTAAGCACTTAATTTCGATTCAAAATTAGGTTCTGCCATGTTAGAATAAGGAAAGACGTATTACCATTTTTTAAATTTACATAAATATAATTTGTCTAAGATTCTTAAAAATATTAACATAGGTTTTCAACGATTTTAAAGAATCTGCAAAATTTAAACGAATTCTTTTTTATTCTACACAGTATTAAAAAAAATTAGGTAAAATTAGACTGAATTAAGAAAAAGAAATTTTCTAAGTTTGGAAGGAATCTAAAAACATTTTATAGAGTTTCCGAATTGAATTTCAAACTATTTTTTAATTTTTCAAAAATTTTCCAACCATCAAAATATCTTTCAACATGATTCAAATCCTTGTTACAATTAAAAAAAAATTATGTGTACTAGAAAAAATTGCCTTAAATTTTCCGGTATTTATTTCTAAAAACATTTCTAAATATTCTTCTTAAAAAATTGTGTACCTGTTTTTGAAATTTTTTTCCTAAATCTTCAAAAATATATATTCAAGAAAAAATGTTCAAATATTTATAAGCTGTTAATTATTTGTAAATCTTCTCAAAATTTGAAACGTTTTTAGTATGTTTTATAATGATTAATTTTTTCTGAACATTAAAATCAAATCATGCAAAGTTTTAAAAATTCTTTAAAATCTTTCAAATCATTTCTTTAAAATTCGCGAAATATTCTGGAATGCTTGGAAATTATTAGATTGATTAAAAATTGTTTCAGAATCTTAGGAAGTAATTTTAAAATTATGTGAACTCTTTAACATTTTCTATTAAAAGTCTTTTTTTTAAACAAAAAAGCACTCTCGAAACCTTTCGAAAAATTTTAAAATCCTACTATTCTTCAAAATCTTTAAAAATGTGTATTTGAAAAAAATTAAATTTTTACAAATTTTGATATATATTGAAATAATTTTAAATTATCCTATTAATTTTAAGAACATTTTTCACACACTTAAAAACTCTCAAAACATATAAAAAATTAAAAATTTTGCAATATTTAAAAATCTATATTTTTTTTTCATTTCATGAAATCTTTTTAAATCTTCAACTGTGCTTAAAGTGATTAACAATGCCATCTATCTCTTATACTTACTCAAATTTTGTCTAATATTTTGTAATCTTGGAAAATTAAGTAATTTTATTTAAAAAATCTTTTGAATTATTTTTTATAATTTTATGAAATTATTTAAACAGTTTAAATTATTTCAATTTTTTCTTAAAATTAATTTTTTAAATAAAACATTATTTCAAATTTTCCCTTGAATATTAAGGAATTTTTCTTCGATACTTTTGAAACCTTTTAATGTCCTTAAAATCTTTATTTTTTTAATCTTCTCAAGATTTGAATTATTTACAAAATTTTTCAAATCTTCTGAAACTTTTTAATTTCTTTTTAAATAACTCTGTTTTCGATAAAATTGTTTTAATCCTGTGAAAGTTGCAAAAATTGTGTTGAAACGTTTCTGATTTTTTTCGACAAATCATAAAATATTTAAAACCTAAAACTGATATTTCAAAATAAAAACGTAATTATTAAAAAAATGTTCCAGAAACTTTTTTTTCGGTACCGGTAATATCTGCTTTACCTGTATCTATATTTTTTCCCTGTACCTATAATTTTTTTACCGGTACCTTATGTAAATTTTTCTTATCCTTTTGAAACTGTGAAAAAGTTGACAGAATATAGTGTTATAGCTAAATGTTAGGAACCTAATAATTTCCTAATATTAAAAAATCATTCGCAATTATCATATGTCATAAATAATGTTCAGAAAAACTTATAAATACTATTCAGCGTGAAACAAAATGACTTATTAGGAAATTTTGTTTTCAAATTCGCTGTTAAAGAAAGTTGGGAATTTTTATAATCAAGTAAACAATGAAAATAATTTAAGCGAGATATCGTTACTCGATTTTTTCAAAAAAGAATGTTTTAAAATAAAATTGAAAACCATTCACAAAAATTGATCAGTGCGTTGGAGTTTATTCAAAACCTTTTTTATAACAATAAAACCAAATTATGAAACAATTGAAATGCCATCAGGAAATTAGGATTTGGATGTTGCCCTATTTTTCTACCTAATAATTTATTTTTTAAATTCGAATTTAAGCATTTGAAAGTTCGTTGTGCGATCATTGATTCTTTTTTAATTTTCAAGAAATTTTTAGTTGAATTAAAATAAACGTATATGATTATAGAAGCCACTGATAAATATATTTATTTAACCAATCCCACCATAATAATTTTTTTAAAATTATGTTCCGAACAAAAATGTAAACAAGCATTTTTTTCTTCTTTCAGTTTAAATGTAGCAATCTGCGAAGTCACTTGAATAAAGTGTTTTACTTTCAGGAAATGAATTTTGTTCGGTCGATCTTTAATTCGTTAATAAGAGTGGTATAAAGAATTTTCTAGCACTGTGAGTTTCTTTTTCAGGCATTATGTACTGAAATATTCTGAATCCCACAGTAGTTGAGATTATCCTATAAAAAAAGAGATACCAACTTTGAGGGACTGATGTAAGTACATATGCGAATATGGTGCTACAGAAAGGGCATTCATGATTTTACCAGATGTTGCCAGATGGACCGGTAATTACGTCAGCTATATCCATTTGCTTTAGCCATATCCTTCTACCCGATACAGGCTGTTGATAGCTGAACAAGATATGAGAAGGTTTACGATATGTACAGAATGGGGCATTAGTGATGCAGACTTAGCGGCTTCAATAGGGCTAACCTTATTAGGACCAGAGTTCTTAACTGAGGAATAATATGAAATCGAAAATAAAACTGAAATTTTTAAAGAAAAAAAGGAAAATTGTTTTCATTACGGAGTAAAAAGAAATTAGGGGATATCGTACGAGGTTGATCAAAATACTTTAGAACATTTTTTAATAACATATTTTCTGAAAAAAAAAGATCTTCACTCCGCTGGGAATCGAACCACAGACCATCCGATTGCCGGTCGGGTGCTTTGCTATTAAGCTACTAGAGAGTTTGAAAAAAGGATCCTTTTTCAGAAATAAATGCATCACTGCGTTGGGTGTTAGAAGTCAAGTTTTTCAAGGAATCTGTATTATCATGAAAGAATAAAAGAAAATCTTAACGTCTTTTTAGACTAGATGGAGCTTTGAGTTAAACTTTTTTAATTAGGTCTTTTTTTCTGAAAAAACGATTTTTTCATTCGCTTCGCTGGGAACGGAAAAGATCTTTTCTTAGAAAAAGTTTAATTTAAAAAAATTTTTAATTCATACCTCCATCTAGTCTGATAATACGTTAGGAATTTTTGTTATTTTTTCATTATAATGCAGATTCCTTGCATACCTTCAAAGTCCTGATATTGATGACGGATGAACAGTTTTCTGTGGTTATGTCACTGAAGGGCTTGAGCGTGATTCTTCATTTAAAAGCTGTTCGATAAGAAGAATTAATTGTTTGTGCTCACAATCTTAATGCAGATAAATACTTTTCATAAAAACATGGCAAATACATGTTCGATAAAAATGAAGAGAATTATTTTAAAATTTTGAAATTATATTGATGAATCGAATAGCAGATTATAAAACTTGTTTTCAATGTTGCAAATGATAAACAATACTATAGAATCTTTGCTTTACAGTCTGGTAATTTTTTGTTTTCGTTATTATATCTAACATGGTATCACGAAAATATAGGGTTAATAGAAAAATAAATTCTTTTGAACAAAATCAATTTATTGGCGTCAAATGATTTTTGAATTGAATATTTGTGTTTTCAAGCTAAAAAGTAGACTTTTTTTAGAAAAAACTTAAATTTTTAATAAGAATGTATCTATTTTACACCGAAAATTCAGCTTGTAAGCAAGGCAGATGATTTCTGAGTCAAATAAATAAATTTTCATCAAACAGAACAAATTAAATTTAGATAATACAGTTAAATTTCCAAACTATCAGTTTAACTTTAAAGCAATGGATAAGTTTTTAATTAATTGAACGAATTTTTAAAGAAGAAAATTAATCTTGAACAAAAAATAGCTTTATTTTTAATCAAATAGTTCAATTTTCGAGAAAATAAATACATTTGGAACAAAATTGTTGAAGTTTGTACAAAATAGTTAAATTGTTAACTAAGAAATTTGTTACCAAAAAAGATAAGATTCCAATCTAGTAGTACAAAATTTCGGTTAAAAACAAAGAATTTTGAGAAACGCGATTAAATTTTCGATTTAAAAAGGGATGATTTCATGACAAATTAGTTATATTTTCATGAAAATATTTCATTTTTGCATAGAATTAATGTTTTCATAAACCAAATAGTTGAAATAACATTAAAAAAGATTATTTCTAATTAAAAAAGATTCATTCTAACTAGAAAAGTGTTCGTTTAGTTTCTAGTTGACAAAATCAGTTTAAAAAAATTAAATTTTCAAGAAAATAGTTAAATTTTAAGTTTAACTTTTAACAAAAAAGATGAAAGTTCAACTAATAAATAAATTTTTTAAAGTAGTTCAACTTTTCACCAAATATTTAAATCTACAATGAAAAAGATTAGTTTTCTAACAAAATACTAATTTCAAACAGAATAGTTAATTCTATAAACAATTGCATTATTTTTCAACTATTTAGTTTACCTATCGGCAAACTAGTTGGGATTTAAACCGAAAAGGTGAATTCGCAATTAAAAATTCAATAAGTGAAATTTCGACTAAAAAGATCAGTTGTTCATTACAAATAGAATAGTTAACTTTTGAGTTAATAATTAAAATTCAACCAGAAATAACTCAAATTTTTAACAAAATAGTCCAATAATCAACCTTTAAAATGAAGTTTGAAAAAAGCAATTTTCTAAAGAAGAGTAATTTTTTAAAGTATAAAATAGGGGTTTGGTGGAAAAAATATAAAGTCTGTGACTTCGATCTAAACGGATAAAGGCTAAGATTTTTTTCTAGATTTTTAATCTCGGATTTCTTAGAAATATTTCCGAAAGATAAATTCAAATCTTTTTGCTAGATCCTTTTTTTAAAAAGTCCATTTTAAAATTTAAGGATAAAAAAATGAAAACAAATATGTTCTCGAAAACAAAGTGAGATAAGAAAAAAGTCAAGAGAAAAAATTATTCTAATGAACAATCCTTGCAAATAGAGCTGATTACTATTTCTTAGTAGAACTTTTTTTTCTTTAAATTTGTGTTCTTTTATTTAAAACATTATTTTCACAATACTGAATTCATACTCTAGCTGTGTTAGTTTGTTCTATCGTGTAAATATGTAAGGAAAAATTTGAAGTTGAAAATTCGAAAAATCGAGTTTCTCGAGCAAAGGAATTGTGATTTTAAAAATGTTACGGGGGCCTTTTGGTATACATTTTTGTAAAGTACAGTTTTGTTGTCTTACGTTTATCAAGTTTTATTTTTACAAAAAACAAAATACAAAAAATCTTTTTTTTATTTGGGTTCGAGTATTTTCAACCGATTCTTTCAGTGAAGACAATATTTTTTAAAAAGTATACACCAGTTTTTCAGCAGTAACTAAACCGTTTGAATTACTATGTTGTTAAATTGAAACTCGCTTTCTGTAATCATATTAACATAAATGATCAAACTCATCCATTTTTGATATTTAGAACAATATTGATTAATTTCTAAACCAAGACACATCTTAGTTTTTATTCTTAACATGTATAATTAATTAGATGGTCCAGAACAAGGCTTAATTTTTTTATATCTTTTCTACAGATTGTTCTTTTTGGTGTGAAAAAGTCCCCTGCATTTTTGCGAGATTAAAAAACCAGTAAGGAGTTTCTTGGACATATTTTTGCGAATAATTTCTTAGCTAATTTAAATTTTCGTTGTAATTTGAGTACTTTAATGTAAAGTATACCCATTGTTAAATTTTTCATGATATAAATCACTTCTATTTTCAAAAGAAAGAAAAAACTTATTTAGGGGCCTTTCATGTCCTGAATGACCTAACAAAAACCAATTTTCAAATTTTTAAATTTATTTCAAATTTGATGTTTGCGGCCCAAACTTCAAAATCTGCTTTATGGGTTTCAAACATACGGCATTGTACTATTGGTTGAACAATTTTGTCTGTTGCTTCATTCATTCTAATGTTTCTGTAAGTGGACTCACAGAAATGTTTTCTTGTGTCAAAAGGATGCGTTTCGATAGAAATGCAAATTCCTTTTAAATTTAAGGTTGAGTGGAATGTAATTTGTCTTAAACAAAATATTTTTGTAGCAAAAATTATCCTTCTTGTTCAAACTTTATCTAATTTTGCAGCCAAATAATTTTGTTTGTTTAGAAAAGATGTTCAGTTGGTTCGGAACAAAACGGGAAAGGGGACGACACTTTTGTTGTGAGAAAACTTTTTCTCTAAGTGTTTTGGAGGTTTTGGTTTGACTGCTGTCCCTTTTTATAATCTGCAGATGTGAAGCTTGTTTTTTTATTTGTTCCTTTGACTTGGTGGGTTACTTCTAGCCTTGACCTATATGTGATCAAAGATTTGTTACATCATCCTGTTTTTATTTTGTCAACGGTTAGCATTTGTCGATCGAGGTCATAGGGTTATCTTAATTTTGTTATTACAGCTTTTCTGTTTAATTTGTTAATTAAGACCATTTTTAATTCGTCACCTAATTATGTGAGTTCTGACATCATCCTATGTGTAATGCAAGATTGATTACATAATTACATATTATTTCTAGCAAATCTTTAGATCAACCAAAAGCAGTTTCTACAATGTAACAGTAAATTGCAGTATCTGCAATTAGTTTTGCGCCCCTAAATATCATTATTACGTTGATAAAACCTGCGCTTGCTGTTTCAAAGGTTTTAGAAAGCGTACGAAATGTACCTCAAATTTCTTGTGATTTCCTATCCATTGTTTCTTGATCTAAAATAATAATCATCGGCACACTTTGATTATTTATTGGTAGCCATATAATACTAAGAGCTAATGGATACAATATCTCAGATTTTTTGGGAGAAAAACAATGCATCATCCGCTTGCTTCTTTGTTTTTTAACGAACTGGTCATCCTCTTTAAACAAACAGAATTATTTTGCTGAAGGTTTGAATCGAGTTTGTCGCAAATAGGTCACATTTGTTGCAAAAAGATTATTTAAAAAAAAAATTAAAGTAATCTTAAACTTAGTGTTAACAGGAAGTTAAACTTGTGTCAAAACACATCATTTTGACACAAGAGGGCATTTCTCTGACTTTAGAGAGGACATGGGATTTGGATTTTAAATTTTGGTTTTATCGCAGATTGTATTATAATAGGTGATGTGGATTCCATTCTGTTGGATATCATTGCAATATAATTTTGTTCTATAAAATGCACGGCTGCTATAAAAGGGCTACAAGACAATTCACAGTAAATAAGAAAGATCAATTTTGTTCCAAAACTTTCTGCTCCAACGATCATTTGACTATCAAGATCATTTTTATCTGTCCATTCAGATCAAATTGATATTATTTTTGGGGTCATTTGTCAGACTGAAGAAAAATGACCGCCAAATCTTTGCGCCGATGTCATAACGAGATAATCTACAAATTGTATATTGATTAGCTTACCTACTACAAACGGAATATAGCCGACACTTTCAGAGGGTCATGAGCTAACACATTGGGATTTTAATTGGCTGACATTGAAAATTTTGCTTTACATTTGTTATTAATATGGTTGCCTGAACCATGTTGATTCCTGAAAGCTTATTGAAGTTTCCTGTCCATCGTTATCTAAGTAAAAATATTTTCAATTTTGCAGAAAACATTTACCTCATGCCTAGATTTAGTTAGATTGGCTCTGTCATGTCCTAATTGACTTAACAAAAACCAATTAATTACCCTAATGGCTCGTTTTAAGTTCACAAGAGGTGCTTTTCAGGTTGGAGCGTAGGCGCTAGTCGTAAATAAGTTTGTTAGACGAAGGAAAGTCCAGTCGGTTGAGCGTCTTTTACATTTTGTTGTAGTTATCGATTTTCTCCACTTAAGTTTGTTATAATTAATCAATTTTGTTGCATTTACAATAAGCCGGTTTCCGATAGGTTTTCTTTCAATTCTGAAAACAATTTCAGTGATGGTTTTCACTTGGAAAAAAGAATAATCCATTGACAAGACGATTAAAATAAAAAGACAATCATTTTGCGAAAATTGGATTGAAAGAAACTCGAGGGACATTTTGATATCAAAATGAACAATTTTTAGAGTTGCTGTTTTATGAATGAAGACAAAGACTTTTTGAGGCTAGCTTAATAATTAAATTTTTTTCAATTTTGAAGACTTTCTGGTACCAAAAATTTATCAATCACTTACTAAAATTCCTGGAAAATGTATCATAAAGAAGGAGAGAAAAACTTATAAAGGATGTTTATTAGTTTAGGCATTACTAAAATTTGTTCAAAGAATTCAAATTTGATGTTTGTTATTCAATTTTTTAAATAAATTTTCGTAAAGTGTCAAATGAAAAATTAAAAAATTTCAGCTCTTTAGGTTATAAGTTTCGAAATTATTAAAAATCCTGGAAATCAACGAAATTTCACGTTTTTGGGCAACATCTTTTTGGAAATTTTTCTGGCGTTACTTACAGGAAAGAAGAATATTTCAAATGTTCATACGTACTAATTTATTTTAAATAATTTTAATTTAATATCAGAATTGTGTATTAAATTGAAACAAATCTTACTGAAAATCAAATCATTCTTAACTAAATTCAGACAAGTTTTTTGTTGCATTTAACCAAATGCATTTAAAAGAAACAAGTACCTCTTCCTTTCCACGGTTAAGAACGAAACGTTTTCGAACTACTGTTGGAAAAATATTGCATGTAATATTTTAAAAGCTAAAGTATTCCGAACACTATCGCAATACAGTAACCATAATCTCTGAAGGCAATAACAAATGTTTGCGATTATTAATTAAATTTAACAAGAGGACCCCATACATGTTTCTGTAGAGGAACCCATGCCTCAATTTATTTCAAAAAGAAACCTCTAGAGGTTACGGGAACCCAGTGCGGGAACCTATACGGGAACCTATTCAGGAACCTATACTGGATGCAGGAATCCGCGCCTCAATTTACTTAAAAAAGGAACCTGAACAGGATCCTATATTGAAACCTGTACATGCACCTTTACTCGATAATTCAAAAAATCCTTCGTTGGTGCAGTTTTCATTGCAGGATCATGCACAGGCTCTTTCCTCTTAATTCCTACACATGAACCCTGAAGAATAACTATTCAATTTAGTGTAAAGGATAGTGTTTAGAAACATGTCCGGGATCCTCCAAGGTTCCTGTTTAGGAATTTTCCGCTGAGAAGAGCAGAATCAAGTCTTAAATTAAGACAAATGTTGGTGAGAATAAAAAAAACTGAATCGAAATTCCCTATCGCACAATGAAATCCCTAATGCCTCATGCTGTATTATAAAATGCGAAAGTTCGTGAAGGCTCATGTTGAAGAGCAGGCCTGTCCAGCGAGGAGAAATTCCAGTAAATTATTCCAAATGTCTATAATCGCAGATGTGAGTTTTCCACCTCCTCTTTCCACATGACTCTTCTCCTTGACAAGAGTAACTATCAAGTCTCTCAAATGAGCAGTGACTTGTGGTGGGGGAAAATCTCGATCTGGACATTGAGTAAATTTCTTCTCGCTGAACATGCTTTTTGTTCAGGCCAGAACTTAAATTTGGCAAAAAGTGCGCACACTCGTAAAATTAGTGAGATAATGCGTATTAAAATAATATTGTTGTACAGATAAGAAAAATACAGATCAAAAAGTTATTTCAAACTTTCTATAATTATGTTATGGTGTATGCTCATGGAAGTACAATACACTACCAAGTACCTTTTGATGTGTATTTTTGATTGTCTATGACTGTAAAATGAGACATTCATGTATGTAAAACTGTGTAAATAATGGATATTAGATAATACTGGATATTCTATGATATTATATGACTTAAATGTTACACATATTACTATATTTTATAATAAAATTGACCTGAATGGAGAATAGTTGCTGTTTGATGATTTATTTTAACCACATCTGATAAAATGTTTTTTTTTTTAAAGAAATCTGATTTTTTGATAATAAAATATGTACAATTATTGTTGATGTGTTCTGATATTACATTAGGATGGTCCAGAAATGCAGTTTTATTTTTCCTGAATATTGCCACAAATTTTTGTTAAAAAAAGCCTGCAAGTGAAAAATTGAGTTTTGTGACATCTACATTAATTATTTAAACACTTCATTTTTGTTATTAAAAAATTTATGTTTAGAATATGTTTAGAAAGTCATGGAGTTTCCAAGTTTTTAAACCTATTTTAAAATTTAAACTACAGTGAGAAAAATAAACTCAATTTAGCAGAAATAATTTTTCACAAAATGTATTATCATGTATAAAAATATTATTTAAGAATAATACCAGAAAGTTGCTATTCTTCCCAAGACCATTTATTCTCTGTCTACGTTCTACTTACAGTAAGGTAATAATTAATTTAGGTGAACAAAATATTTTTTTAAACAAGATATTATTATTTTAATAATATATACCTTCAAAAATTCAAGAAAGTTGCGGTTTTTTCCGAAATATTCAACTTTTTATCTACTTTTTGTGCACGTTTTGGTGAAATTTAATGCTACTTGCAAAAAATAATTATTTAACCAAACTATTATTGTTTATAACTATTTTATCCAATTTTAATGCGAGATAGTTTTCTTTTTTCAGAAATTTTCTTCTTTTTGCCAACTTCTGTATCAGAACAAGCTAACAACTGAAGCAATTTAGCAAAAAAAAAAAAATGGTTTAAACAAAGTTTTTCTGTTTATATCTATCTTTGTTAATAGAAATACTAGAAATATTTACTTTTGATATATATCTGAAATAGTCAACTTTTTGTGCACATTTCAATAAGCGCAATCTGAAAGTTAATGAAATTGAACAAAAGTAATACTCTTAACAAATTATTATTATTATTATTTATATCTTCTCCTATAGTAATAACCCCAATTTGTCACAAATGAACTTTTTTTGATCTTATAAAACACTACTTATTAGAATGATGATTCAAATTGATTATTCAGTTATATTCTATATCCCTTGACATTTTTGAAAAGTTAATCATTTTTTATATATTTTTAAAAATATTCGATAAAGAATTATTAAATGAATTAAATTATCATTATTATTATTTTAATTTAAATAATTGTTAAAATAAATAAATAAATTGAATATAAAAAATGTTATAGTGGAACTTCTCAGCTAATTTAATAAGATACAAATATATACATGCTGATCGTGAAGAGAAATGTTGAACTTGAACTCGATTTTTCTAATATTCACGCTAAACAAAATTGACCAAAGCGTATTCTTTTTGGAATATCCGTGTTAAACTTCATGGGGTTGCGAAACCTCTGAATATTACTTTGAATAAAAAAACACATTTTTTATAGAATTGAACAAATTTGTGAGCGATATGCATGAAAATTTGAAGAAAATGAAATTTTGGACAACCCTTATGTATACTCCCCCCCCCCTCCCTCTCGAGGATTACCTCTTTTTGTGACCTACTTGTGGACAAAGTGAATGAATGGACGATCTTTATGATCATTATTAATAATAATTTAAAGAAACAAAGATTAGCTACTTTTTTCATAATATATTTGAACCACATTGGAGAGAACGTGAGAGAGCTGAGATCCTCGCTAAGCCTTTGGTCCAGTACATTACACGGTAGACTTGTTATAAGGAATCCACCATGGAACTTTAAGGTCTTTAAGCCTATCCCTGCTGAGTCATATTCTGTTTGAGATATAACATCATTGCTGTTGGCTTGCTAAAAATGAGAGCTCTCCTGCTTTTAACTTAAATCAGAGCCAACCACCTCAAAATTCTTGTTAACCCATTTTCTGAATTAATTCAGATTCATTTCTATAAATGCCTCAGAATTTTTTCTTATACAGCAACTCAAAGCGCAGAATTAATATTTTTATGTTCGCATTCTTCAATTATATTTTAGTGTATCCAAAAGAGGAAAATGTAGACTTCGAGACGATTTATCAAGCGAATTTAAGTTCCAGCTCATTTCCAGGTTTTTCCAGGTCCAAATTAGTTATTTTTCCAAGCCAAAACAATTATTCTATTTTTGGAGTGAAGAAATTGTCATAATCGAAGATACATTTTTTAATATTCATTTAATAAAATATAAATTAGGCAACCTAATAATACTAGAAAAGTCCGATATGGACATAGCCAGATGGAAGGCGATAGGTGGCAAAATTAGTTCCGCGAAGTGACCACCAGGAAGCGTAGGATCCTCTAATCCGCTGGCAACCGTAATTGAAGAGTGTATAAGTACGTAGGTGAAAAGCTCGACGGGAAACTCAAGAAGAATTACGCGAAACCGAAGTCAATATCCAGGCGGTGGATACTCAACAATTTCTAGACGAAGGATCATAGACGACATCTAGCGTATACTCCGATCCCTAAGTAAGTGGAAAAAAGTCAATGAGATAAAGAAAGAAATGAAAATAAAGAGAAAATCAGAAATGCGCCATCTAGCGTATACTCTGAGCTTCGTAGTTTTTGAATCTGGGTACGCTCCCACCGGCTCTAGATATTTTTGTTATTCAGGGTAAGCTGTTCAGACTGCTAAATCTCTTTGGCCTCTTTTGGGTACGCTGTACATTCTCCAAGATATTTATTGATTTTTATTTTTTAGGTACGCTGTAGTAGGCACCAAAAAATTTTATTTGGCATTTTCCTGGGTACGCTGCAACAGACTGCAGACCTTACTTATTTTGAATTTTTATGGGCATGTTACGAAAGGCTCCAGGCCGTTTTTAATTTTGCATTTAATTCTGGGTTTGCTGTTACAGGCTTGAAACATTTATATACATTTGAGCTTATTCTGGGAACGCTGTATATGCTCAAAGATATTTTTTAATTTTTTAGTACGCTGTAGCAGGTAGCAGAAATTATTATTTTGTATTTTTCTTGGTACGCTGCAACAGGCTCCAGATATTTTTTATTTTGTATTTTTCGGGGTACGCTGCAACAGACTCCAGTTATATTTAATTTTAGTATTTAATTCTGGGCATGCTACTAATGGCTCCAGATATTTTTGTGAAAGTGATCTTATTCTGGACACTGGACACGCTATTTCAGACTCCAAGCTTGTTGCTTATTGTTCATTTATTCTGGGAACGCTGTCACAGGCACCAGAGGGACTGAACCTCGATTAGTCATACTGAATCCTTGTGATAAAATTATTCGAGATAATTAATTATGCATCTTCAAAACAACAGCTACGATCTCCATTCTCAGAAATCTTTAGAGTAGTTGAATCCGGTTCTATGGTCATTTTAAACACATCAGGTCAGGATCAAGGTCAAATGAAGCTCAAAATGAGAAAAAAATTATTAGGTCGCAGAAAACTATTGCACCTCTGATTAAACTTGTAACCTCTAATAGCTGATATTTTTAGGGCCGCGGAATCCGCATCTGCTGTCATTTATACCGCATAATATAAGGATCAAGGTCAAGTGAAGGTCAAAATTTTAAAAAACATTGGATTGGTGAAAACCTTCACGATTACACGTTTTTGGAGTAGCTGAATCCGATTACGTCGAGAAACCCTGGATTCGGATCCAGCGACCTAAACAACAGATGGGGTAAAAATGACCATGGATTCGGATTTCGAGATCACACAAACGTCCTAATATAGTTGTTCACGCCGACTTAATAGTTTTTTTTTTATTTTGAACTTCACTTGACCTCGAGCCTAACCTGGTGAGGTCAATTCGACCCCGAATTCGAATTCAGCGACCGAAAAAATATCGAAGAGTACAGGTTTTCCCGGATCCATTGGCTTTCTTCGATCCAATGGTTTTTACCACCTTGACTCTGACCTGATGGTATCAAGATAAATGCAGATTTGGATTCAGCGACCTTCAAAAACGTATAGGTATAGTAGATTATCTCGGGCTTCAGTATTTTTTTGAGGGGCTGTGTAATTAAACATTAGAAATAAGTTCATAAACTGTTTAGAGTAAAGAAACTTTTAAAAACGAACACAATTTTTTGAACTAAAATAAAATTATGAATAGGTGTATATAGATTATGCGGTGAAAATAAAAAAACAAAGTATTCCAAACATAAATTAGATTCATTTTTTTGTTTGTTAAAATTATTTAAAGATTATCGATGAATCCTTATAAAGTACACTATAAACCGTATTTTGTTTAGAAGTAGCTAGTAATGTGAACCACATATTTCTTAAGTTTCCTTTTTAGTAAACCACTGCTTGAGATTAAAAAAATATTATTATTGTAAAAAATAATGTTTGCATCTCTCTTGGAAACAACTAAGGTAGAAAAGGTGTTCAGATAAAAGCTTACGTATCCAGAAAACTCTTGCGAGAAATATCTCTTGCTTTAATGGGATACTCAGAATCCTTTACGAGGAAAAATAAAAGAAATTATATTTGAAGTAAACAACATTTTTTCTGACTCAAAAATATAAAACTCTTGTTAAGTTTTTTTAAATCGAATTTAAAAAAAAGAATTAAAAAAATTTAGAAGTCAGTATTTCTTTTTATGATTATAATTTTTTTTCTCTTGGAAACGATGAGAGCTATCGCAAAAAAGTATAGAGCGTTTATTTTTTTGACTTATAAAGTAAATATCTTTTGGTTAAAAAATAAACTGTTTTGTAAAAAAATTCGAATTTTAAACAGGAAATTTCAACAATTACATCGGAAATTTAACTTTTTTCTCGCAATTTAAAAATTTCGTGATCATTTTTGTTAGGAATCGATTTCTTCGTTTGAAAATGAAACTTTCCTAAATTTTATCGCACTTTTTTTTTAAAGTAATTTCTCTTGGTCATCTTTTTGCTTAAAAATTGAGTTAAAAATTAAAATTATTTGAATAATTATTTATTAATAATTTATTAGAATACATATTGTCGAAAATTCGATCTTTTCGATTCCAAATTACTTTTCTTGGCTGAAAATTAAATTACTTGGTGTAAAGTTTATCGACTTTGTTAATTAATCAGAAATAGCAATGAAAGGGAGATGCGCAATTCAAAATTTTATAAAAATAATTTAGGTCATGTTTTTACTGCAAAATTAGACAATTTGGTAAAAATCCTGTGTAATTTAATAACACTTTTTTTTTATAGAAAATAAATATTCTTTACTGAAAATTTGGTTGAAATTTTATGTCATTTGTAGAAAAAAATCCTCTTGGTAGAAAATTTAACGATTCAGTTATGAATTAACGTAATTTAATAGAAATAAGTCCTTTGATTAAAAAGGTAATCTCCTCGTTTTTAAATTCGTCCTTCTATGTTGATATTTGAATTATTTTTTCAAAATTTAACTGTTTTCTTTTTTTTTATAAAACTCGTCTTTTTGGCTTGAAAATTGAACGATTGATATGTAAAAATATATCCTTCTTATTGAAAATACGTTCATTGCTTTAGAAAATTAATCTTCTGGTACAAAATTTATCTTCTTTAAATAATAATTTAATTGTATGGTACAAAATTTCGATCTTTAGTAGAAGGCTTGTCTTTCTGGCTAGAATATTCCACATTTTGGACGCTTCTTTAAATATTTATTTTGACTGAAATATCTTTCTTGGTTCAAAATTCAACTCTCACTGAAAATTCGCGTTTTTTCTTTAAAAATTCAGCAATTTGTTATAAAGTTTATGTAATTTAAAAAAAATTTAACTCTTGTTTGAAAATTCGTCTTTATAGTTAAAAAAAATTCAACTTTCGGTTAAAATTGAGTGCAATTTGTTATACAATTTTATTTTTTGGTAGAAAACTGAACTATTTATTAAAAAATAGATTTTTTAGACATTTTTAGTAGACAGCTTGTATTTCTGATTACAAAATTCCACATTCCGTATGAAATATTTTTCTTTCTCTAATTGATAATTCGTCTTTTTGTTTAAAAAATACAACTTTTGTTGAAAATTCTCCCTGTTTAGTAAAAAAAAAAATTCTCTTGGTTAAAAATTTAACTATTTAATTGAAAATTTAATATTTTCTAGATTTTACAATGTGAGGAAAAAGAATATGGACGATAGGGCCAATTTTTTTAATTTTCCAGGATTTAAACAAATTTTGGGTAAACTGAACTTTGCAGGGCACTATGAATTTAGAATGATTTTTTTTTCAATAAATTTTAAAAGAAAATTGAAAAGGTAAGAAAACATTTCTAATTATTTCCAAAAATTTTAATAAAGCGTGTGAAAGATTTTCAAGCTGCGTTTTTCCGTAGTATACAATCTTAGAAAAAATTTCAGTAAGTTCGCGCGATACTCAGAAGTTTTGAAACTGTTTAAAACTAAAATATATTTCAAGAATTTCGTGAGCTTTCAAGTAAATGGAGGCAGTTCCTTAGGTTACTAGGAAAATCGCACATGAATTTTTATTTGGAAAAATTAATGTAAAGAAAATATTTGAAAAAATTAAAAGGATTTCTAAAATTTTTAAAGCTTAATCTGAAAGATTCTGGGACAATTTTAGAAATTTTGCATAATTAAAAAGAAAAAATAATTTTAAAATATTAGAAGGTGAAACAGTTTTAATGGATTAGGTAAAGAATTTTCTGAAGATTTATTGCAAAATTTATGTGTTAAGATTAAAAACAATAATATAAATATTCAAAAATCCTTTCTGAATTCGTCAAGAAAGTTGTCAAAGTTACATTTATCTAAGTTAAAAACACACTAATAATAATTGTAATATGTGTGTAACTAAAAGAAATATTTTAAAAAGCGTTCACTCTTGCATAAAATATTGTCTTTTTTATTCCAAAAGAGCACCACATTATGAAGGCGCTTTTTAAAAAATAAAAAAACGTTTATTATTTTTTCAGACATAATAGAAAACGTTACTTAACTGTGTCCAGGAGGAAGGCCAGATGGGTTTGAAAAAAATTTTACGGAATACATGAACGCTCCCATAATTTTGCCTTTTTTTCTCTTAAGACTCTGACTTGTTACTAATTTTCTCCGCCTCTTTTCTTTTTCTTGATTTATGGGAAAATAAACGTAAATATCAAAAAACTGTTCCTGTCAATCCTACTTTCAGTTCAGATATAAAAAGGTAGAAAAAGGATTGACGATTTATTATATTGCATCAAAATGTCAGCAATTGGAGTAGAAGAGATCATTTTGTTCAGAGCTAACCTAGGCGACGAATCGTTTCCGGAATTCTCCCGAATCTCATGATGTGAGTCTTACTGAAAGATTTGGGAGGCCAGTCGGTAAACGGTCCAAATGAGGACGATATTCAGGCTTTTGTGTTGATAAGTCGAGGATTAGGGTAGTCACCGATCGGATCAGGATGGGCTATTATCGACATTCCTTTGGCTTGACAAATAACAAGAGCGATGCCTGCACAATGAAGGGTCGGTGATATTCACAGGCTGGCAAAAAAAGAAGAAGAGGGTGAGAAAATGCGAAAAAGACTACTGGGCTTTATCTTCATATTTCGAATGACCGTCAGAGAAAGATTTATCACCACTCTTCCAAAGGCTATTTTCTTTCCTTAAAGCGTCGTTTATTATACATCGAATACAGGTCACATCATTGGGCTCAATTCACTTTATGTGAATAATAATCTAAGGGAGCGTTCAGATATTGGGTAGCATTGAAATAACTGGAGGGGAGGGGGTCTTGTATTTTCGACTCGAGTACGTAACATTTGTATTCCTATATTTTATTTTTTATTTTTATTATTGAAAAGCGCATTTCCCCATTTCCGATTAATTCTCGAACCATCTCGCAATAATCCGAAACAATTTGAGAATACTGTTTTTGGGAAACTTGCATTTATGATTGGAAGCAGCTGTCGCTTCCTTTTCTTCCCTTTCTTAAAAAAAAGTTTAACACTATTTATATATAATTTTTATTTTTCATTTATATATGAAAATACCTTGAAATAAAATATAATTTATTCCGTTACGAATCGTTACGAATACTTTGAAATTGACAGATTTTTTGTTTTTTGAAAACCTTCCGAATTCCTCAAACTACCTGGAAATCTTTGGAAAACGTGAAAAATCATTTTTAAAAATATAAATTTTTTGAAAGCCATTGAATGTAATTCAAATTAAACTAATTTATTAAATTGTTATTAAAAACCGTTTAGCTAACAAATATCTCGGAAATACCTTGCAATCCTTGGAGTTTTGATAAAATCCTTCAATCTTTTGTAGCTCCTTCAAATACCTCAAAATCTTTTAAAATCTTTTGAATTGCTAGGAATGCCTCAATATTTGATTTAATTTATTTTCCAAAGATTCCTAGAAATCCCTGGAAATCTTTTAAAATCCTTTGGAATTTCTTAAAATCTTCGGAAATATTTTGAATCCTCTAAATTTTCCCAAAATGTTTTGATATTCCTTGAAATTTGTGAAAATATTTTTAGATACCTTGAAAACCAATAAAAGTTTTGAAAATTAGTTGCAATATTTCGAAAACCCTAAACATTTGTCTTAAGCCTTAAAATCCGCAGATTGTTTAAATCCTAACAAATCTTTTAAATTCTTTAATCTTGTGAAGTTCTCTAAAATAACCTAAAATCTATGAAGTTATTGAAACTGCTTGGAATCCCTTTAAATTAAATTGAATTTTAACATTTACTGAAAATATCTTGATATACTTTTTAAAAATAATTTTTATTCTGAATTGAAACACAGAATTTATATATATATATATTAAGTTGGTCCACAAATGCTTTGCAAAATTTTTTTCACACTAAAGGGCAAGGCACCTGCCCCCTCCAAGTTTCCATTTCCGGAGAAAGAAAATTTTTAAAAATTGAACTTATGTTTCAGGCTTTCATCGAAACGCGCCAGGTTTTTTAAGGATTAAAGAGAAGTTTCTACGAAATAAAATCATACTAATAACTTTCATTACGAAACAACCAACACCCTCCCCGCAGCGCCCTAAATATGACCCAAAAATAAAAAACTACAGGTTTGCGTGTTTTTGTTATTTTTTACCAATATTCTTCTTATTTCTTGCACAAATCATTGCTAATGGGCAATTTGAATACTTATTATGACTTTTTAACAATTTTAAGTTGTTTAAATATATGTAAATCATTATTTATTAAATTTTTTTTAATTATCGTATTTTCTGATTTAATTGCAATATTTCGTCATTGTGTAACGTGGTTAATTTAAATACGTTTCCTCTGATATTCAACAAGATTCTGTTTTTTTAAACAATTTTGATTTGCTCAAGCAGCTATTTTTCGAAAAAAATATAACAAAATAGAAGACGTGCTATTACTTACGATAGAAGAAGTTTATTTGCAAAAATAAATATTTTAACAAGTTACATTTGCTTAAACAATTAAAAAATGGTCAATTTATTCTTTCTATACAGTATAATTCAAATGCATAATTTTATATGCGTTATTTTATTTCATTTTCAGTTACCGAAAAAACTGTTTGAGCGAATAAAGATTGTTTAACAAAATATAAATTGGTTAAGCATTAGAAGAAATGCATTATAATTATGTAATTTTTCAACAAAACTTAGTATAGGATACTAAGTTAAAAAGAAAGTTGATATCCCTGACTCAACTTTTAGCAATTTTGAAAATAGACAATAAATAATTATTTAAATAATCGCATAATGTTTTTAGGTAAATTTCTTACAAAGATCCATTAACAATCACATTTCCATCAGGAAATACGATTATTTTTTACATCTTTTTGTGATTAATAATTGTTTGAAAAATTTACATTTGTTTGAAAAATTTACATGTGTTTAAACAATTTAACATTGTTTAAAAAGTTATTTTAAATATTGAAATTCTCCATTGTGAATTATTTGTGTTAAGATATAGGGGATTTTTCTAGATTAGCACAATAAATTTGTTTTGGAAAGGTAGATTTTTAGAAAGAATTATCATTCTGATTTGGAACAGGTAATTTTCAATGAATATTTGAATACTGACTTGGAATAGCATATTAAAAAAAATGGATTGTAAGTTTAAGCAGAAAACCGTTTAAAACAAGACAAATTTAAATTTGAAACATGCGATTTCTAGAATAAATGTTTACTGTGGTTTGGAAAATCGATTTAAAAACAAATTATAATTCAGTTCTTATATAAGAAATGTTTCAAGAAATCTACAATTTAAACTTGAGATGGAAAATTTCATCCAAAATGTATGGTTCTGATATGGAACAGAAAATTTTCGAAACTAAAAATTACAATTCAGATTTGAAACAAGAATATTTTCCAAAAAATTACCATAATTTGGTCTCAAAACAGGTATTTTATGAAAGAATTATAATTCTCATTTGGGGCTACAAATTTTCAAACAAAAATTGTGATTCGTATCCGAAAAAGGAATTTCCCAAAATAAATATAATTCTGTACTGTGAGAGGCAGTTTTAAGGGAAAATGATAATTATTATTTCGAACAGGGAAAAGAATAAATTAAAAAAGAATTATGAGTTTAGTTCGAAATTTTTCTTTTCGGAATTTAATGAAGAAGTAATATTCATACAATAATAAGAAGATGAATGCAAACTTGCGCATCCGCTTTTCATATAACTGCCTGCAGATAAGGAAAGACTTAAAGTTATGAGGTTGGGAACAAGGGGGTAGGAAGATGGTTCTCAAGCAGGATGTCGATAGAAGTATAATAGATGCAGTAACATGAATTGAGATACTCTTTTACTGAAAAAGCTTAACCAGCCTCACATTCAAAATCTTTCTAAGAAGATTCTATTCTAGAATTTCTATAGGATTACGAAGGAATCGTGTGTAAAAGCACGAGTTACAAATGGGGGTCGACATAACTATCACTTCAATCTTTTCAATTCGAAAAACCCACTTCCGTATTTTTTAAATCATGAGAACTAAAGTTACGTTAATTAATTTTTAAGTATACTCCAGCAACCATTTTAATTATCTTTTAAGATAATTAGCTTAAAATTAGCCATTTGAAGAAAGCTTTCAATGGGGAAAATATTTAAAAAACAGAAACAAACTTTCAGATAAGGATTTTTCTACAAATTCTTCCAGGTTATAAGAATTTGAATATTAAAACTAACGTACATGAAAAAATGTTCGATTTAAACATTCATTACGGATTAAAAAAATTAAATGAATCATTAAATAATTTTTAACTCATGAATATATATAACATTTTAATTAGGCTCTTTTAGAATTTAGGTTTGTTTTTTCATGGCTGGTAAAAAGCTTAAGTTATTTTTTATTTAAAGGCGGCTTATTAAATCAAAAATAGGTTTTTAATGAAAATTATTGATACAAGTTTATAGTTAATTTGTAAAATAAAGTAAAGATTAAGTCATTCATTATTGTCTACTGAAAAACAATTCAAAGTATATGTTTTGATCTCATTTTTTTTTTTACCAAACAGTATAATTTTCATTTAATACAGATAAATTTAAAAGAAAAACTGAAGTATTTGAACTTTCACCCAAAAACGAAATAGTTAAAATTCAGTTCAATTATTATTTTTCAACCAAAAAGAAGCGAATTTTTGAATATAATAGTTGCATTTTCAGTCACAGAGATGGATTTTCAACTAAAGTAAGGAATCTTGGAAAAAAAGTTCTTAACAAAAAAGTATAACCTTGTAACAAAAAAAGATGCATTTTTAAGATAAAATGTAATAGTTGATATTTCAACAAAAAATATTATAATATTACATTTAAAAAAACATTTGAATCTAAAAATAAAGAAAAAAAATCGGCGACAAAAAATCAAACAAAGTTTCAATAAAATAATTTAATTTAAATAAAGATGAATAAATTTGCAACTGAAGAAAAATTTGTAAAACAAAATGAAATAGTGAACTTTTCAGTTAAAAGAGTAATTTTGCACCAAGAAAAGGGAGGTTTAAACGATATCCAAACATTTTCTATAAATAATAATTTTTGTACCAAAAACTTTAATTTTCAAACGACAATATTACTCTTCTACTAAAAAGTCGAATTTTCGGCTAAAAAATTAAATATCAAGAACAAAAAATATTTCTGACAAAGTAGTTGAATTTTTTAACTCAAAAAATGAATTTTTAATTAAATTCATATAGCTGTAAACAAGAATAATGATTTTCTAAAAAAAGGCAATTTTACAACAAATAGTTAAACTTCTAATTAACAAAATTAATTTTTAAAAACAGTAAAACGATTTAAGTGGGACGATGGTCGTGGGGACTAAAGCGTAGGCTTTGGACCCACTCCTTCGGCTTGCGGGTTCGATTCCCGCCTCGCACTCTGGAAGAGTCTCGG
>NC_046659.1:115229112-115248331 GCF_010883055.1 Belonocnema kinseyi | reverse complement strand
CCACCACCAAGTAAGTGTGTGGAGGGTGTGTAAAGGAATAGAGAAGGTGTAAGAAAAATGTAAACCCTTAGGGGACACATTAGAAGCTTCCACTCAGTAAAACGATTTTCTTTCAAATTGGATAAATCTTACACAGAAATGATTTTGTAGCAAAAAAGATTATTTTTAAAGCATGAAGATTAATTTTTGACCAAAATAGACGATTTTCAAAAAAATACTTGAATATCCATCCAAATAGTTGATTTTGAAACCAAATTAATCGAATTTCTAATCATCAATGGACTGTCCAATTTGAAGTTAATACATTTTTAACAAAAAGAATTTATTTTCACCAGAATAGTTGATTTTAAAGCAAAGAGATATATTCTCATTAAAGTAAAATGTAACAGTTGATATTTCAAGCAGAAATTATTTTTAATAAATGATTAAGAAAATCAGCTTTAAACCAAAAATAAAACAAACCTAAATAAAAGACAAATTTTCAACAAATAGTTAAAATTTCGCCTTAAGAGAATAAAATTTAACTGGCTTAAATTTATTCAAAAACAGTGGAATTAAAAAAAAATAAGAAGATTTTTCTTCAAAGCAGATGGTTTTTCAATTGGAAATTAAAAAAAAAAAATTTCTATGAAAATAAAAAAACTTCGAAAACATCTAATTTGAAATTTTCCTTCAATGAATAATAATGTCATATTTATTAAAAATTCATAAAAAAATATTTTAAACATTTTCTGGCAATCCAAGTGTATTTTGACAGACACCCATGAATTTTATAACGCCAAAAGAATCAGAATATATTTTAAAAGATTTTAGATTTTAAATATTGCATGGTATATCTAAGAATTTCAAAGGACTTCAAAGATTTTAAAGATTAACGATTTCAAAGATTTTAGGTTTTGCATCAAAGACACCAGGAACTTTTAACTGATTTCTGAAATTTTCAAATTTTTTTTTAATTTTGAAGAATTCCAAATATTTTAGTCTATTTTTGAAGGATATAAAGAATTTGAAATTGATTTATATAATTTAAAGGAATCTCTAAGTATATTTATGATTTTAAAGAATGTTCATAAATTTCAAATATTTTAAGGAATTTGAAAATAATTTAAAGATGTTCCCGCAGTTCCAATGATTGCAAATGTATTAGAATATTTTCCAAATATTTACATACTTTCAAGGAATTTTATTAGGACTAAAAATATTTTTGTGTTCTTCCAATAATTTCAAAGAGTTTTCTATTTTAATTAAAAAAAATAGATTACAAATTTAATTAAAACAAAAAATTGGATTAAAAATCCCTCTAAATTTCGAAAATCTTTTGAAAATGTTGGAGAACCCTTTAAATTTTCAAATCCTTTAAAATTTCTAATTCAGGTGTAATCTTTTGGACTGCAACGAGCACCTTTAAAGTATTGCTAAGTTATTCAAAACGCTTAGAAACTTCGAAGATTCCCTAAAATCATAAATAACCTTGGAAATCATTTTTAATTCATGAATTATATTTAAAAAAATTTTAGTCCTTCAGAATACACTAAAACGTATCGACTATTTTGAAATATTTCAAAAACCTAAAATATTTTTCTCATAATTCTTAGAATCTATTACAAATATTTTAAAATGTTTAAAATCTTCGAAATTCTTTGAAATTCATAAATATATCATAGAATATTTCATACTATTTTATTTCTTTAACTATTTCATTTTTTTAAATATTTTTAATTATCAGGATCTTTAGAAACTCCTTAAAAAATTCCAATCTATTAAAAATGTCTTGGAGCTTTAGGAAATACTTCTAAATATTTAAAATCCTTTAAAATCCCTTTACATTTCTAAAATATATTCAAAATATTCAAAAATATTTTGAATCCTAAAAAAATTTCCTTAATTCCTATAAAATCGCTTTTACTGCTGGAAATTATTAAAAATATTTTAAAATTGCATAAAACACTTAAAAGCTTTCAAAATTCCTCATAACCCTTTAGGACTGTATATTAACCGAGACATTTTATATAATCTTCAAATGTTTAAAATTGTATGAATTTTTTTATTACTTTTTTATTAAAGCTTACAAGATATTTCAGTAAACTGTCCAGAATTTTTGAAAATATCATCATATATGATTGGATCGTAAGAGTTTTTCAATGAATTTGAAGTAACATTAATAAATTAATTAATTAATTAATTAAGGACATTTTCTAAATCGATGTTAAGTATCAGTAATAGTTAAAATCAATCATTTCCAAAGAAAAATGACAGAGTGCTTTTTATATTGTTTTCAAGAACCTAAATAGAAGAGATAATTTTTTTCTGAAAAAGGAAAATGCATTATGTACTTACAATTAAAAAATATTGATTAGGAAAGTTCCGCAAGAATTTTATAAAAACTTTTTTCTATTTCACATTATCTTGAATGTTTTTACATCAATATGTATAAAATCCTTTACAATTTTTTTTACTCAATAATATTATTGCATCTTGCTATAAAAAAAACATAATCTCTATTTTCACAGGGTAATAATTTTTTTCCTATCTAAAACACAATTGCTTTGACTCAACGATTATAGGCATCCATTATTTAAAAAACAGTGAATTTAGAATGAAAATTTTTATAAAAAAGTTTATAAAACTGTTTCATTACTTTTTTCATTTTTTTATGATAGCAGTCATTTCTTATAAAAGTAAAATGAATATTTTGTATGAAAGAAGCCTAAAAATTACGAAAAACAATGTTTTATAGAAAAAATTTTATTTTGATTAGTCATGAATCAATTTTTGGTAGAAGAACGATCGCTATGATTTTATTATTTCAAATTTAAAAAATCAAAATAAATATTTAAATATAACAATTAAAAAAATATTTTTTTCTGTGAAAAACAGAAAATCTAAGTTTTAAAATTGGATTAAGAAGAGTTATAGCGTATGATTGCCCCGGAAAAAGCTTTTTTTTTTAAATAAACTATTTTTCTTCTTTTTATCAATCAGAAATAAGAAAAAATTTGGTTAAAAAAAATGTTTATGAAATAACCGTTTTTTGAAAGTTGTTGAAAATTCGATACTAAACAATACCTATGTCAGCTTTCAAAATATCACATTTTTGATAAACGATTGACAATTCAATGAAACCCGTATTGATAATTTTAAAATTTTAAATTTTCATAGCTTAGCCAAGAACAGTTTTCGGTAAATCGGTAATTCAAGTGAAAAACGATTTTGTGAATTCAACACGAACTGCCTGCTGTCCGACTTGAGATTTATTTTCAAAATATAGACATTTAAAATTAATAAAATCAAGTTTTTGTAAGATTGTAAGAATCAAAATAATATTCCTTACAATTTAATTTTAAATAAACAACATTATCTTTAATAAAAAATATTAAAGCATATTAAAAAGAGTTCCTGTAACAATGCTTTTTTCATTAAAAAACCCCCCTTCTCTCTTAACCTGTTAACAAGTAGAAAAAAAGTTTTAATTTTAAAAGTGAAGTTTTCTGTAAATAAAATCGGCAAAGACTTTTTTTTTAAAAGTTATTAAAAAAACTATATTGCAGGATTATTAAATTATTTTCCAAATTTGAAAACAGAAGATTAATAGAGAAAGTTTTCCTCAGAAAAATAAGCTAAAGTTTATTTTATTTTAAGAATTTGGAAAAAATTCACATGTATACAAATTCAAATTCAAAAGCTATTGTGGAAATAACTACTCTTCGCAAGTTTAAAACTGTTTCCATGCAAAAAATGTTTTTTCTTTCATAAAAGATGACTAATAATATAATGTCCATTCTTAAAATCAGATAAAACTTTTTCTTTCCAGAAATCTGATTTTTGGCACGACAACTACCTTAAGAAAAAGTTTCTGCTGCAGATAAATAACCACTGTACCGGATCGAGAGCAAATATAAGGATTTTCTAGGATTTTCGAGAAAATCTTATAAGAAGCGTGTCCGGTTTCCTGATCTGCTTTTCCAGAAACGGCTTTCTTCATATTTCATTTCTACTTCGCCAGCTCAACCAAGTTTGTGTAAATATCAGTAAACAGTTTCGACACATTCAAGTTTCACAAAATTCTCATTCGAATCATGTCATTGAAATAAATTATTAAATTGTTTGACGTTACCATTTTTAAATTGTTAAAAATCTGTGATAAAGGTATCAAGTAGTATAAGCCGTTTAATGGCAGGCAGGAGAGGTGTCAACAGAATAGGGGTTAAGTAGTATAGTTCATTTTGAGTTAGCCATCATGAATGTCTAAATATCAATTTTATAAAAAAAAATGTTTTAAAAATTTATGATCACTTACGAAAGATTTTTTGAATATTATTTATTGTCGTATTTTAATACCTTTCAGAAAAATTGTTTAAATTATTCTTGCTTCGAATACTTTAAAGTCGCGTGACGAATACAATCAAATTTCCAAATATGTATTGGCAAATTATCGAAATTGTTAATGAGTAATTGCAACACTTTTTTTGATAATTTACAGAACTTGGTTTGAAAATTACAGAACTTACTCTTGATAAATTACAAAATTCCTTCTTGAAGGATCATCAAATTTGTTCTGGAGCAATTACCAAATTTGTTCTTGAAAATTGTTGAGAAATAACAAAATTTGTTCTGCAGAGATTACCAAATTTGTGCTTAAGAAAATAAAAAATTTGTTCAAAAAAAGTTCTAAAATTTATTTATAAAGTGTTAAGAAATTTGTTCTTGGCAAATTAAACAATTTCTTTTGGTGGAATCACCAAATTTTTTTTTTGGTAAATTACTAAATTTGTGTTTGAGGAATTACTAAATATGCTTTTAAAAATAGCAAAAATTATACTTGAAGAATTGCAAAATTTGTTCTTGAGAAATTAATAAATTTGTTCATGAGAAAATACAAAAATACATTACATTTATTAAGCGAGAAAATTCAATTTTTTTTTTAAAGAATCCCCTAATTTGTCTCTAGAAAATTACAAAATTTATTCTTGAGGAATTATAAAACAGTTTCTTGAGAAATAACCAGACTTTTTCCTGAGGAATCACCAAACTTCTTCTTCAATTATTACAAAATTTGTGTTTGATAAATTATCAACTTTATTCTTGAGAAAATACTATTTTTGGTATTGAGGAATTACAATATTTGTTCCTGAAATGGAATTAACAAATTTATTTCTAAGGAAATACCAAATTTGTACTTAAAGATTTATCAAATTTGTTGTTAAGAAATCACTGAATTGGTTATTGAAAAATTGAAAATTTGTTCTGGAGAAATTTAAAAACTTGTTCTGAAAGAATTAAAAGTTTGCTTTCCAAAAATTAATAAATTTATTCGTGAAAAATTAAAAAAATTAATTTTTAGAAAATGTTCTAAATTGTTTTTCAGAATTTACAAAAATTGGTTGTGTGGAATTTCAAAATTTGCATATAAGGAAAAACCAAATGTGTTCTTGAGAAATTACAAAATTTCTTCTTGAGAAATTACCGAATTTGATCTTAAAATTTCTTGAGAAGCTATAAAATTTGTTCTTTGAAAATTTCATAACTTGTTCTTGAAGAAATACAAATTCGATAACGAGAAATTCCTGATTTTGTTCATGAGAAATTTATAATTTTATACTTGAAGGATTCATAAATTTGTTATATAGAAATTGCCAAATTAATTATTGTAAAATTATAATTTTTTTTATAAATTATCAAATTGTTTTGTGAGAAAATTACGAAAATCGTTCATGAGAAACTATAAAATATGTATTGAGTAATTACCAAATTTTTTTTAAATATTACCAAACTTGTTCTTTAAAAAATAAAATATTTGTTTTATAAAAATTACCAATTTCTTTTTGAGGATTACAAATTTTTTATTCCTGAAAATTTAATAAATATTTTTAAAGAAATTATCAAGTTTTTTCTTCTTAAATCGCCAAATTTATGTTTGGGAAATAAACAAATTCTTATAAAGTTCCCATCTAAAAAGACTCGCATTGAAAAAAAAAACGAATTTTCCCGCCGACAAATCACCAAATAATGCTTCTGTTTATTTAATTTGGTTGAAAAATCATAAGACTAACAAATGAATTATGAATTTTGCTAAAAATATCATAATGTTCCGATCTAAAAGAAAATATACATCGAAAAAAACGAATTTTTCTATTTAAAAAAATGCCTGATTTCTGCATTTGTTCCTTAAATTTGTCTATAATATAAACATAGATAATCCTAATATTTTTTAAATATAATATTGTTTCTATTTAATTTTTTCAATGTGACTTGAAGAAACGTATAATAATGGAAAATCCTAGAGAACATTTTTTCAACCAATTATTCATAAAAAATTGAAAATCTAATTCAAAAATCAGGCTCGACATCTTTCTTAGAAATTTTTAAAGCTTTTTTCAAATTCTTGTTGTTCTAGTCGCTCAATATTTGTGGGCTGTACGTTATTTTGAACAAAAAATATCCAAAATATTTCGCCCCCAAGCCCTCATTAATTGAAATTTTGTGGGTAACTGCGGTAGGGATTTAATTTAGAACTTAAAAAAGGCAAGGCTGATGTGTACCGTATTATCTACGTTTAAATCGTAAGAATAAAATGGGGAATGAGCAAATTCATTTTCTGAAAAACTGGCAGAAGTTGCAATAAAATCTTTAATAACAATTTTTGTTAAAGAATGCGCATTTTTTAAAAAGAGACAATGAAACTACGTCTGTTTTAATATCAATGCATGTTGTGCATTGTCAGATTCTTAAGAAATTACAACATTTGTTTCGAAAAATTATTCGGAACATACATAACTTATTCTTGAAATTTTTTTAATTTATTCTCGAGTAATTACCAAACCTGTTATTGAGAAAATATAAAATTTGCTTTTGAAGAGTTTCCAAATTTGTTTGTGGGAAACTCTAAAATTTTTTCTTCTAAAATCACCAATATACCAATATACCAAATTTTTGGTTGAGAATTATTGAAAAATGGCATAAGTATTTCTTGAGAAGTTGCCTAATTTTTTCATCGTAAATGATCAAATTATTTTGGGAAATAACAATATTTGTTCTAAAAAATTACAAAATTTGTTCTTGAGATATTACCAAATTTATTCTTAAGAAATTAAAAAAATTTGCTTTTAAAAAGTTGCCAAATTTGTTTTTGAGAGTTATCCGGAAGTTACATAATTTATTCTTTAGAAATCATCAAATTTGTTCTTGAGTAATTACCAAACTTGTTCTTGAGAAAATACAAAATTTGTTATGAATAATGACTAGCAGAATTTTTATACAATCTTCAATATAAAAAAAGATAATGATGTTTTTTGCGTAATCTTTTATTTTATACTCCATTATCTGAAATCAATAATATCCAATTTGTCCATAATTCCTTTTTTTCGGCTAAAAATTAATTTCTTACTATAAATTAAACTATAACAGTTTTGATTGTGAGCTTATCTTTTCAGTTGCAAATTTATTTATTTTGTTTTGATGATTAACATCTTTGTTGATTTAAAACTGTACTATTTGGTTGAAAATTATCTAATATTATGTTAAAAATTCTACTTTCTTGGTGGAGAGATTCGTTTTTATGGTCAGAAATTGACCTATTTGGTTGACAATTTATGATCTTTCTCAAAGTTTTTTTTGTAGAAAATTATTTGTTTGTTTATTGAAAATGCACCTGTTTAATAGAAAATTATTCTTTTTTTATTGCCGTTTCAAATATTTTTCTGAAAATTCGTATTCTTGTTTAACTAAATGGTTTCTGCTTTAAAATTAAGATCTCCGCTTGTTTAAAATATCAAATATGACTTTTTGTTTAAAACTAATATTTTTAGGGTTAAATTTGACGCGTTGGTTAAAAGTTGAACTACTTTTTCAAAATATGTTTTGTTCTTTAGAGATTAATGATCACTCAAAAAAAATTTTTTGAATTGAAAAAACCGTTTCATGAACATATATTTTTTTTAATATAACATCAAATAACGTTAAAATTAATAAGCTTTTCTCTACTTTAGGAAAAATCATATTGAAGCAGAAAGCCGTTTCTTTGAACCAAGGAAATCTCTTTGATTAAAAAGAAATTTCTCTACAACAAATAAAATTTAAAAAAAAAGATGAAAGGTTTATGATGATAATTTTATTTAATAAAAGGAATTTTTCTATTCACTAAATAATCTTTTTTATAAGTGACTCTAGACAAAAGTTATTTCGGGTTGAAAATATCTATTTTTTCAAAATTAGTTTTTTAATATAAATATGAATTTTTTAACTGAAAATTAAACTAATTCGCTGAAATTTAACTCTTTTTTTGAAAATTCACTTCTTTGTTAAAAATGTAAATGTCTATTACAAAAGTTGTCTATTCTGATTAAAAATTTAACGATTTGGTACAAAATTTAAGTTCTCAGTAGCCAATTCATCTATTTTTAAATTAAAATATAATTATTCCATTTGGAGGTACAATCAATCTTCTTTATCTTAAAGCTCAACCTTTTGGTTAAACTTTGATATGATTTGTTAAAAATCCAACATTTTTAGTAGAAAATTAATCTTTTTTGGGTTGGGATTCAAACATTCTGTTAAAAATTGTTGCTTTTTCATAGTAAAAGTTAACTGTTTTTAATTAAAAATAAAAATATTGTGTTGCTTAAGGTAGTTGTGCTAAAAATTTGTTCTCCATAACAATAATTATTCTAGGACTTTAAGAATAAAAAAATTATTTTTTCTGAAGAAATTTTGAACATAACATAAAAATGTATTTTAACAATGCTTTTTGCCACTTAATATAATCACAGTATTGTTTCATAACGATTTAAAAAAAATTGATGAATTTTCATAAATAGCGGCTTATCTTTTTCGAAAAGAAACATTAACTGCAAATCTATTGTTTTAAATTTAAAAAGTAAATTTTTTGATAGATAACAAAATTCCAATTTTTTTTTTCTAAATTAAAGATTTTTTAAATGAAGAATATATACTAATTTTTTAAGTTGAAGATATTCAACCATTTAAAAACAATTTGTAACAAGTGGCAGTGAGAAAAAATCCAATTATAAAAAATGTTATAGACAACTTTTTTCTTCTAGGGGCCTGGTTTTATACATCGTACCTACCTTAAAATGCCAATATGACAGTTATTTTTTTATTATTCGTTTTTTTAAATTAAAAATTCAAGTACTTGGTGTTGACCAGAAAAATTTCTTCGGAAAAATATACGTAACTGACGGACCCTCCAAAATGGGTATATGCCGCTTAAGATTTTCTGAACAAAACATTCCGTGATTTATGCCAGGCTCCTAACTATGTGGATTCAAGAAAATTCAAGTAGCGTAAGTAATTTTCGATCTATCATGAGGGGTGTCAAGTAGTAAATCCAGTTTTAAATCAGACAAATCAGCCATAACCACTTGGAAGTAATAAAATTAGTTTTAAATCAGCCGCAATAATTATCTAGGAGTACCTCTAGTTTTGAGTCAAACATGAGGCGTTTGAAGTAGTAAAGGTATTTTAAAATTAGCCTTCTGAAGTTTGAAGTAGTATAAGTTATTAAAAGCGAGCCAAGGTACCACAAAAAAACTGATAAATTCGATATTCGAATAATGAATATGACAATAGCAGTGGGTCCAACTTTCATTTACAAATTGGTTGGTGAATAAAGCTGAACCTGCAGGTTCGAAGCTTGGAATATATATCGAAGCAAAACAGGTGAACCGAGCGAAACGGATGAACCGGGGTAGCTGAGTTGGCAGCATCGGGAACCATTCCTCAGACTAGACCTCGCACCATTCACCAAATCGATCGACTGCATGCCAATCACCGCTTTCATTATCACCGACAACCTCCCAAGAATTTACGCTGCTGGTTTTGTTAGCTGCAAACGGATGCAGAAGTCCTTTCTTCGACTTGGGAGCGTTTGGGGTATTTTCTGTTTTCTTATTTCCGACAATCGTGCACGCAAAGAATTAGTTGTTCAGAAATTATAAAAATTGTTTTTGTGAAATCAACAAATTTATTTTTAGGAAGTAACCATCTTTATTTGTGAAAAATAAGATAAGTTTTGCTTTAGAAACTACAAAACTTGGTTTTCAGAAAGTATAGAATTAGTTCTTGAGAAATTACCAAATCTTTTTGATAAATTACTAAATTTATTCGTGAGCAATTACGATATTTGTTTCTGATAAATTATAAAACTAAAAAAAAATACCAAATTTGGTCTTCAGGAATTACAAAATTTGTTCATGAGGAAAACTTAAATGTGCTTTTGGGAAATTTGAAATTCTGTTCTTAAAGAATTATGAATTTGGTTCATGAAAAATTACAAAATTTTGTATTGAAAATTAAACATGTGTGTTGAAGAAATTTAAAAACTCGTTCATTACATATCACAGTTTTTTTCGAGAAATTGCGAATTTTGTTCTTAAGAATTCTTGAAAAAGTTGGAAAATTTTTTCTTGAAAAATAAGCAAATTTGTTCTTGAGAAATTACAAAATTTGGTTTAGAGAAATTATGAAGTTTGCACACTAGGAAGAATCAAATGTGTTCTGGAGAAATTACCAAATTTGTTCTTGAGAATTCTTGAGAAACTACGAAATTTGTTCTTAAGAAATTTCAAAAGTTGTTCTTGCAGAATTACAAATTTGATATCGAGAGATTACTGAATTCCTCCTTGAGAAATTTATCATGTTTTTCCTAAGAAAATACTAAATTTATTCTTAATGAATGATCTAATTGGTTTTTAAGAAATAACAAAAAATTTTTATTAAAAAATTACAACTTTTTGAGAAACTTAAAAACGTATCCTTAAAGAATTACAAATTTGTTTTCCTTTAAAAAAATCATCAAACTTTTTTTTAATATATTATCATATTTGTTCCTGTAAATTCTTGAAAAAGTTACTAAATTTCTTCTTCAAAAATGACTAAATTTCTTCTTAAAAAATTACAAAATTAGGTATTGTCGAATTAAAAAATTTGTTCAAAAGGAAAAACCAAATGTGTTTTAAAAAAATTACCAAATATGTTCTAAAAAATTATTTAAAAATCACCACATTTTTTCTGATGAATTCTTAAGAAACTACGAAATTAAGTCTTCAGAAATTTTAAAACCTGTTCTTGATTAAATACAAATTCGATATCAAGAAATTACTAAATATGTTCTGGACAAATTTTTTAATATACAATTTAAATATTAATACATTTTTTCTTTTGGTATAGCCAAATTATTTCTTCAGAAATTACCAAATTTTTGTTTGACAAAGTACAAAATTTGAAAAGACCAAATTTTTTTTTGGAAAATTATTAAACTTGTATTTGATGAATTACTAAATTTGTTCTTGAAAACTTTTTTAATTTGAACAATAAAAATTCTTAAATTTCTTTTTAAAAAATTATCAAATTTTTTCTTGAGGAATTATCAAATTTATTTCTGAGAATTCTTGACGAAATTACTAAATTTCTTCTTGTGAAATAGCGAAATTTTATCTCGAAAAATTACGAAATTTGGTCATAAAGAATTACAATACTTTTTCATGATGAGAAACCAAATCTCGCTCTTGAGAAATTTAAAAACTTTTATTTGAAGAATTATGAAGTTTTTTGGTGACAAATTACTAAATTATTACTTCAGAAATTAATTATTTTTGAGGAATTACCAAAATTTTTTTGTAAAAAAATTTTTAAAATTGTCTTGAGATATTACCAAATTTTTTCTTAGGAAATTATCAAACCTGGCCTTGAGGTAATTACTAAATTTTGTTCTCAAAGAATAACTTAGTTTATTCTTGAGAAATTACTAAATATGTTCTTAGTAAATTTCAAAATTTAATTCTAAGGAATTACATGATTTTTTCTTGAAAAATTATCAAATTTATTTCTGAGAATTCTTGACGAAATTACTAAATTTCTTCTTGTGAAATAGCGAAATTTTATCTCGAAAAATTACGAAATTTGGTCATAAAGAATTACAATACTTTTTCATGAGGAGAAACCAAATCTCGCTCTTGAGGAATTTAAAAACTTTTATTTGAAGAATTATGAAGTTTTTTTGGTGACAAATTACCAAATTATTACTTCAGAAATTAATTATTTTTGAGGAATTACCAAATTTTTTTCTCGCGAAATTACCAAAATTTTTTTGTAATAAAATTTTAAAAATTGTCTTGAGATATTACCAAATTTTTTCTTGGGAAATTATCAAACCTGGCCTTGAGGTAATTACTAAATTTTGTTCTCAAAGAATAACTTAGTTTACTCTTGAAAAATTACTAAATATGTTCTTAGTAAATTTCAAAATTTAATTCTAAGGAATTACATGATTTTTTCTTAAAAAATTAATTTCTTTTTTAAGAAATTACCAAATTTGTTCTTGATAACTTACCAAATATTTTCCTGTTAAATGACAAATTTCCCATATTCCCAACTATGTAAAGCTTCTCAATTATTATTATAAATAGGTTTAAAATTAAACGGTCAGAATTATGGAACTTTTTATTTTCACATTTTAGGATTATTTTAGTTCATAACGAAGAAGTCAGTAGTTATATGATCAAAATAATGACCATAAATAATTAATGAATATATCAATTACAAATAAAAATTTCCCTAGCATTCAACTCACATTCATAATGAAATTATGTTAAGTTAAAAATAAAAATTTAATTGAATATCTCTTCTTCCTTTCTTTTGATATGCAAAGCAGGCTTAAAATAGAAGTTCCTCTGTAAATCCACTTTGTTTTCAATTGATTTAAAATGTGCAAGATTCGCGTTAAGAAAATAATTTTCAAGAATTCTTCCTGAATTATTTCTAATTGTATTAGAAAGAGTCGTAAATTATTTAATAAAAGTAGAAATATCTGAAGTTCGCGACAAGCCTGAATTAGAGTTCTGAAAAGAAAATATTCTTTTGAGAACGAGAATACTCTCGAGAATATTGATCTTTCTGGATGTCCAGTCCGGATTCACGATAAAATTCGCCTACAATTCCAGCTCAATTCCCCCAGGCTTTTTTTCAATTCACGAATACATTTGATTGAAAAAGCTTTACCTCAAATAAAATATAAATTACATCAAAATTTATTGTTTTTATAAAAAAAGAGGCTTAGTAATACACATTGAATAGACTTTATATGTATAATCTTAGTAAATTTTTATTTCTTATATTTAAAAAGAATGAAAAATGTTCACAAACCATTTTAAATACCTTTGAACTACTTAAGGCCTTCTTAAAGTTGCCACCTGACCAGTTATTATTTGGTGCATCCTGTGTATTGGTGGAGAACAATACGAGATGATAATTTCTCTTACTGGATTTTGTTCCGACTTTTTTTAAAATTTCAAAATGAGATTTTAAATTTAAATTTTTCTTTTTTTATCTTATTTTGTCTAAAAAATGCAAAAAACTTCTTGTTGCAAGTGACGAGATAACAGTGAGTGTCAATAGAACTTCGAGCGATTGTGGAACAGAATGTCACATAATTAAAGCAAAACTTTAGAAGAAAAGAAAATTCATTAGCACCTATACATAAAGGATATTTTTATTATTCTTCTTTTAATTTCACAAAAAAATCACCCAGATAAATATTCTTTTTGATTTTTGTATTTAATTTTGAAAACAATAATATTTGAGTTCATCAAAAAGAATCAACTACCTTTCTACGAAACAAAGGAAGCACAACAGAAAACCTTTGAAAGATTCTTTTGTTTCTTTCTGGGTGCGAATAATATCAAATGGGGAAAATTCAAACTGTGCTGCTTTAAGAAATCCTTGGAAAAAAAAATATAAATATGTCAAACAACACCATCGGTACAAATTTTTACCTTAACAAGTTTGATACAAAGGAATTTTTTAAACTTATTCTTTAGAAGTTACGATAGTGATTTCATTTATTTATTTCGAAATCAACAAAAAAATTCTGGTTATTAAAAATGTGCACACTAGTTTGTTGAATATTTATTATTTTGAAATGTTTTCATGTAGTTGATGGAATAATAAATTACGACAAAGTAGTGTATTATTAACAACAAACATTCTTTTCAATTTTACGGATTTACAAAAACGAAAGAAGAGGTGATAACCATTTCGTCAAATAAATAATCAAAGACATTACCAGAAACAGAATAACCTGTTGTATCCGAAATACATTTGTTATAGCTGATATAAATAGATTATTGAATCATCTGAAAAAAAATTTTAATTTTTCTCTCAAAAAATTTTAAGTAAGTATAATAAATTTATCTTGAATAACATTAATATATTAAAAAGCCTATAACGGAAATGTTAATCTTTCATAAATATGTTTCAATTTTATACTTTAGATGCTTCTCTCTTATTCACTATCTTAAATTTGTCAAGGAAAAACTATTGAACAGTTTTCCAATAATATTTAATTATAATTTTCAATCAAGTAATATTAAAAATAAATTTCATTTACTTTTCTTGATAAAATTATCATAATTAATAGCTCGTTCTTGACAGGAACTATTTATTTTAATAACAAATAGCCAAATTAAAAAAAATTTTACTGTAAAATACTTTTTAATTGAACATAATTTGATAGTGGTTGCCAAAACGTTGAACACTTTAAAGCACCAGTCATTTTTTACTTTTATTTTACAGAATAAGTTTTTTTGAAAATTATCACAGTAAGTCACTTAGATCAAAGCATAATATCCTCTTACAAACTTGTCAAATACTACAAATTTCAAATGAAAAATTATTAAATGATATTATTACTACTCTTGAAATATTTGAAACTCACATTTTTTTAAATCACATAATTCATTTTTGAGGTCAGAATTTTAAAAACTACTTCAAATATGTTCCACAAATTGTTTTGTCTAATCACGCTTGAATAATATTTTAGGATGAAAGGAGAAAATAATTTGGCAAACTGTTCATTATCTGGGCTAAATTTGATAATTTTATACGGATGAATATTTTAGTATAGTTAAAAATCGATTCATTGAAATTCATTTCTAATAATAGTCAATAATGATCAGCATTTTTACTTAATTTTGTTAATAAAATCCTCGCTAATGGTTTATGTTCATTAATTATACTATAATATTAGATATTTTTTCGAAAAGCTAAAGTTAAATCAAATGAATCGCAAAAATTGTAATTTTTGTTATTTTTTTAAAATTTGTACCTATTCTACAAAGCTCAAAATTCATATTCACCAAACATAAATTCTTTTAACTCGTAATGTTATGTTTTTGTACTATTTCGGGTCATTTTTCATTAGAGAAAAATAGTTTAGGCGGTTGACAAATTTTTCTGATTTTGAAAAATCTTATTGTAAAAAATGCGTATATTGTTGACAATCATCATGAACGTCTCGAGAATTAATTAAATTATTAATATTGTTTTCAAATGCAAATTGTAATCAATCTTTCATTAGACGATCTGAGCGAGAAAGATGAAACAAAAATTTTATTTTAGATAATCATAGGACTTTATAAGCGCCGGTTATTTTATTAGAAAAATGGACATATTTTGCAGAGATTTTGAGAAATGGATCAAAATATGTAAAAGGTTCTGTCAAGTGCATTTGAGTTTTTATTGTGTTTAAATAATTCAATTATATCAATTGCATTTTGTAATCCATATGACTTGTGGCAAATAAGGGAAGAACAGTACGTCTGAGAAAACTGTACATTTTTGACAAAGTGAATTTGTATATATAAAATCCATTAGAGATTATTTTGACTAAACATTTTTTTTTAATTTTTGCAAATTAACCAATAAACAAAACTTCATAAATAACTTAATATGTGTAAATGGACTTTGTTAAAAAAATACTGTATAGAATTCTAGAAATTAAAACAAAAAATTCAACGAACAAATTTGGACAAGAACTGAAAAATGTTACCATTGTAATTTAAAAAGAGAGCATTCCTTGAAACAAATCCTAAAAATTGAAAAAGTTTGCACAAAAATAAAAAAGAGGAAAGAAAAATGAGAATTCTTTTTTTGATACATGAAAATCAAGTTATCTTTATTTATCTTGATCCACAGATATCAAAGAAATAGCAAAGAAATAAGAAATAATAAAAACAGAGAAGAAAGGAAGGGGATTTCTTAGGATACCTCGTCAGTTTTTTTTTCCTTTTTTTATTTCTGTCCGAGATTTTAGTCTTTTTAGAATATTTTCTTACAGAGGATCTGTTTTAAAATTACAATAGGAATTTTTCATGGTGGCTGTCCAAATGTTGTCGTTGAATTCTTGGTTTTATTTTTAGGAATTACATGCAGAAAGTTGTTTTTTTGACGCTTAATAGGATTTTAATTTGATTTTCAATCTAATTTAAATTTCTCAAATTAAAAAAAATTATTTTTGTCCCAAACATACCATCATTCCTTCATGTGTTAAACTTAATGGAATTAGCGTAATCTCGAAATATTAAAATTAAATTTTTCCTGAAAATAAGATCCTTCTCTTTTCACTCCACTGGGAATTAAACAACAGATTTTTTTATTTCCGTTCAGGTGATTTTCCATTTAGCTATTAGAGAGACAAGAATAAAAACTTTAAGTCAAGAAAATAATGCCAATTTTGAGCAAGTTGTTAATGGTACAAGTAATTATTTAAAATAAATCTGTTAAATTATCAGCGTTGAAAATGAGTATTATATCATCAGCAAACAAATATCATTAAATATTAATTGTAAATATATATGAATAATTTAAATTATAAATATTAATTATTTTCAAATCAAAAAATATACGTGTTGATTTTTTTAGATTCCAGAAAAGTGGTTAATTCACAAAAAAAATTTTTTGATCACTCTCCTGGACACCCTGTCTTTCCTGCATCTAATTTTTTTTAATTTAGTCAAATGATATTTTCAAGTGCAACTTTTTCGAAAATCAATAATCCTCTATCCGTAAATACTCCAAGGTAGGAGCTAGATTTTCTAACGTTAATAAAACAGTGAAAAATCTGTTATTTTCTTCTTTCCTTTCAATAATACAAAAGTTGCTCAATCGCAATCTAAGGAATGGAGAAAGTGGCATGAGAAAGTGGCATGAGGAAGTGGCATGAGGAAATGGCGTGAGGAAGTGGCGCGAGAATGCAGTTTGGAAGCCAGACAGGCGCTTGTGTTTGTGTTTTACGAGAATTTACCCCCCCCCCCCCCCCCCCCATCCAAACTCCCATCCCATTCTAGGTTCTTTCTGGAGCAACCGATAAATTCCACTTAGAGCTGAATACACAGAAGGCAGTGAGCAGTACTGAATCACCTCGAAAGCAACATATAAAACAGTCGCAGGTAGCAGTGAAGACTCAAGAGTTTTAGTGCTGTTGGTGTCGTCTCATCGAATCCAGGGAAGGGACGATGCAAAACGGAGGAAGGTAAACTTTGGTCCCTTGAAACTGGCAGTGCATCCCTAAGAAGATTGGAAACTGGAATCTACGTGCGAAACAGCACTTGCTCCGACTCCATGCTGTTTGAATATATATAAAGCATGGTCCAGGAAGAGCAACATTTTCAAGAAAGGGGAGTGTAGGAATCACTGCTGGGTATTTTCTTACGTTTAGATTAGAGAAACGGGTTCGTTAGTCTTTAAAATCAATAGAATCAGGGGAGAAATACAGGAATGGGAGACTAACGAAAAATTTATTTGAATTTATCAAAATTCAAATGAAAAGAAATTCTGAAATGTTTTTAACATAACTTCTGGAAACATAGTAAAACTGAAAGCTTTCTCTGTCACATTTTTTATTTTTCCTGACCTTCATTATTTAGAGATACGATTATAATTTTGTAACAATTTTAACTTAGAATATTTGATAAATTATTTGAAATTTAAACTTTTTATTGTGTAGAATTTCTGAAAATAGAACTAAAAATCCAAGGACCAGTTTTGGACAACTAAAGAAATTAAAACAAAGAAGGTAAGGGATTTGGTTTGTTGCCTTCTTATTTTTGTTTTCTTTTCTTTTATTTTTGTTGTAACATTTTTTTATTGCAATGACAGAATTTTATGTTGTTGTCCAAATTTTCTCTTTTGATTCTTTGTTTTTTTAGGAATTCTATAACTAAAATTGGTTATTGGACGCTGAATAGGACTTAAAATTTTTAAATTATTTTTAATGAAAATAGTTCTAAAGAATTGAATAAAAGTGATAAGAATTACATGTGAACTTTAATGAATTTAGGCTAAATTCGTAAAACTTCATAACAATTCAATTTAAATTGAAAGAATTTAAAATTAATACAATTTTTTTTTAATTCTAGTGATTTTGTTCTATTTAAGAGAAATTAGGTGACTGATGAAATTTCTAAAAATTCAAGTGAACTGAAAGTTATTGAAAAATATAAAAAAAAATTAACGACAGTAGATTCAAAATGTTTTTAGGAAAAAATCATAAGAATTGAAGGGAATTACAATGGAATTTCTAAGAATTTAATGTTATACACAAAACTTCCAGAGTGGTTAAGGTATTTTGTAGGATTTTAAAAGATTTGAAGGGATTTGAAGGGATTTCAAGGAATTTCCCATTCTTTTTAAGGATTTCAATCAATTTTGAATCATTAAAAAAATTTTGAAAGATTTTTTCAGCATTTTTGGGTATAACTGTTATGAATAAGTTGAATTGAATTTACATTAAGAACCTATTAAAATGTTTTTAAAATTTCCATGTTTTGAAAAATTTCAAATTATTAAAAAATATTTAAGATGTTTTTTTTCTTTTGATTTTTTCAAAATTGCATGGAATTTTTAAATCTTGTGCAAAAATATAAAAAATTTTTAGGGATTTGTAAAGATTTCACGATATTTATTGTAAACTATGGAAAATAAACGACATTTTAAAGGATTCCTAGAAATTAAAAATTTTTAAAGACTTTTAAGTAATTTTAAAGTATGTCAAAATACTTAAAAGTCCCTAATAAATCAACAAGAATTCAAAAGGGTCTAAAAAATTTCAATGCGTTTAAATGAAATTGGTACTTTTTAAATTATTGTAAAGTATTTAATGAGTTAAAAAAAAATGACCAGGGATTTTAAAGAATTTCCAAACATTTGAAGAGATTCTAAGAAGTTTTGAGGAATTTAACTGATTAAAATATGTTTTTAGAGATTTCAAAGGATTCCGTTGGATTTTAAGAGATGTCACAAATATCCAGGAATTTCTAAGGATTTGGATACCAGGTGTATACATATGAAACCGGTATTTTTTCAAGAAAAAAACACATTTATTTCAAGAGAATGATAAGAAATATTTTATTCAAAGTATGCGCCCTCG
>NC_046659.1:115225224-115229012 GCF_010883055.1 Belonocnema kinseyi | reverse complement strand
AAATATAAATATCAATAAATACAAATGATATTTAAATAGTATTTACGTTATGAATACATTAATTATTATGTTTTAATGGTTTAGCAACGTATTTTGACACGCTCTTCTTTTCCCATTAACATTTATTTAAATATTCCATTCATTTTTATATTTAAAACTGGTGGTTGGATCGGAATGTAATTTTTCAGATTATAGGTTTTAATTTCTTAAGCTTTTGTACAAATATTATTTTAAAGTGAAAAATTGTTACAAATAAATATTTATTCCAAGACTGGGTAATTGATCAAAATGAATAAAAGAGTAAGCGCGCGCTGGCGCGCGCGTGCTCTGGTGTCAACTATTTTACTTTTTATTTCACTTTGCGTTGAGAATTTATGGTTTAAAATTCAACACCATTGTTAGAAATTTTTTTCATTCCAAATCTCCTGTATATAAGTTTCTATTTATTTTTCGGATCAAGAACAAAAAGAAAAGATTGGCTGTAGGAACGATGAACCAATATTCAAATTAAATTTTGTTTTCAAAACAGATTAGAAAATAATTTTCCAGAAAGTACCTCCCTTAAAGGAACATAAATCGCTTCTCGGAGAAGCTGGATCTTTTACGTCTAAAGTTTCTTATCGCCTCAGGCATATTAGTCTGATTAAGGAGCTGGTCTTTCTCCTGAGGGCGACTTCTTGTACAAATTCATTAATAATACGAGAAAATGAAGATAAATGAAGAAAAAATCAAAGATGCTATCTATCGATATAATGAAATGTAATAAAAAAGATTGTTGACAAAGTCACATAAAAAATTTAATTTTACATAGAAAAAAATCTTTCCATCACAAAGTTTATTTGATGCTTTAAAAATTTTTTGAGGGTTTCATACGGGACGGTACTTCACTCATATACATAATTTTCGCAAATTCGCAAAAACTTTTGCCAGATGATCATCTTTTGAGGTATAATTTTATCATTTCGCTGAAAATTTAATAATTTTTTTAAAAAGATATCCTTTTTGGTTGCAAATTCAACTGTTTGGTAAAAAAATGCATCTTATTGGGTTAAAAATTTAGCTCTTTTCATAGAACATTAACCTTTTGTGTACAATGCATATTTTGTTGTTGATAAGTCAACTAAGATCTTTCTTGGAATAAAAACTGTTTTTTTTTGTCTGAAAATTTGTCTTTTTTAGTAAAAAGTATATAGCTTTTAGTGAAAATATTGCATCTTTCTAGGAAAATAGTACAACTGTTCTTTTAAAAATTAAACAACCACATACAAAATTTACATTTTGTTTGAAATTCGTATTCTTGTATTGAAAAGTCATTTGAAATATTTTCGACGAATATTCAACTTTTTTAAAATTTATATTTTTGATTTTTAAATTCACTTGTTTCAGTAGAGGTTCCATTTTTCTTAGACAAAAATGCAAATTAAAAATTTAACAATCCTGTTAAATTTCATACTTTTTCTCTAAAAATTCGACTAGTTGGTTCAAAATTAACTTGTTGTTTACAATTTTTATCCGGGTCTTGGACAATGAACTGGATAAAATGTTCCTTGGATACAAATTTTACCATTCTCTTTTTTTTTGTAATACATCTGTTCTAGAAGAAATGTCATCCTTCTTGAATGAAAATACAACTGTTGGGGGCAAAATTTATAATTTTTGGTCGAAAATTCTGCTGTTTTCTTAAAATTTACTTTTTGTTTTAATTGGATTTTTGTTGTATTTTAATATTTTTGTGTTAAAAAAAGAACTAGAGTCTTTCCTAGATGAAAATTAATCTTAATTACGACATTTTTGTATATATTCAAAATTCATCTGTTTTAAGAGTAATTTTATCTACCTTGAATGAAAATGCAACTTTTTGATTGAAAATTCTGTTTTGTTGAAAAATTTACTATTCAAAATAAAATGTACTTTTCGTTCAAAATTTATATTTTAAAGGTGGATGAAAGTTCAAATTTTTGAAGAGAAGTTTGTCGCTTTTTATTAAGAAAATTAATAAATAAATATAATACGTTACATAAAAATGACAAATTTTTTGTGTAGTAAAAAATAAATTTTTTTGTTTAAATTAAATAAATAAATATAAAAAATTTTTAATTGTGTCCGAAATACAATTTAATTTCTTCAATGAAAGATTATGTATCTTTAATGCGTTAAATTATTCAAAAACATTTAAACTTTTTTATATCACTTGAAATTGTTGAAATCCATATCAATACCTGAGTAGAAATTTCCCAAAGAGTCTACGAATTTTGACGTTGAACGAAAAATCGAAACGATGTATTGTAAAATAAGCTACACATTACGTTTGAGTCACGTTATTTAATTTTAAAAAATGCATTTGTTTATTTTCAATTTGCGATTGAACATTTATGCAATATTTAATTAACAAATTATTCTTTCGTAAAATATTTAGGAAAAAATAGGGAACATTTTAGGGGATGTTGGAAAATGAATGCAATTAATAATAACCTTCTCAGGATTGTGCTATTTTCTATTGTCACTGATTTATATCATTTTTTAATAAACAATGAAATTTTTTTCCACCTTATAACCGCTTGCAGGACGCATTTCTAAATTAATTTTTCAATATTTTTTGTTGTCAAAATTTCAAGCAGTCAATTTTTGTCAATTTTATCTCAAATCAAAATCGGAGAGAAACTCACTATTAACTGGACTTTGTTCATAAATCAGAAACAATTATAATAATATATAACTTAAATATTATAAATACTATTTATAAAAAAATTCTTAATATCGTTTCTGAACAAAAGTGACTCACAATTGTCTTTAAAGGAATTTATATAGTTTAAAATTAATAAAACATTAATAATACAGATTGTTCGTAACAATTTATTAAATCAATTGTCCCAAAATACTATTTCAAACATCAACCGGTAGTTTTATTTTTGCAGCAGGTACAAAATTTTGATTTTTTAACATTTTCATTCTAATATTTAAATTAAAATTATTATTTTTTCAAACCAAAACTTACTCTAAAAAATATATTTTCAATAAATCATGGAAGAACTACAATTTTAGTTTCAATCATAATTTTTAACGAAGAAAAGAAGAATCTTATTCAAAGTAGATACAATTTTTACCTCAGTGATAAACTTTTTATAAAAAAATTAATTTCCAACAAAAAGAATTATAGTCGATATTTTTGCCAAAAAATACTATAGTTTTTATTTAACAGCAGTTGAATTAACCGAAAAAGGAGACCTTCTAACAAATGATTCGAATGCTTAAACTATACAGACTAATTTAAAAATTAAAAACCATTCTTATGGTTTTTCTAATAAAATAATTGATGATTTTTTAACCAGAAAAAGACGAAAAAAGGGTAATATTTTTCATTCATCCAAATTCCTAAAAACTCAATTTATTCCTTTGAACATTGTGAAATTCCTGGAAGTACTTTCAAATTTTCCGAAAACCTTGAAAACCTTACATAATTCTTTAAAATACCTTAAAATTTGTTATGTTACTTGGAATAATTAGAGAGACCTAGAAACTTTGGGTTACATAAAAATCAATTAAAAATGTAAGTATAAATCATTTCAAATTTCTTAATTGTAAATCAAACAAAACTTATTTTAACAAATTAAACATTCTTGAAATATTTTAAATCATCAGTAATCCCCTGAAATTTTATTTAATTTCTTTTCCAAAATTCACTGTCCTATACCAGGTGTATACATATGAAACCGGTATTGCCATTTAGCGGCCAGCAGGCACACTTGTAGGCACTGTCGGAACTTACCATTTGTGCTAATTGGCGTATT
>NC_046659.1:115222048-115225124 GCF_010883055.1 Belonocnema kinseyi | reverse complement strand
AATTAAAAAATTGAATGCAGATACCCATTTCACATCAGAAATTATTTGGAAAGTTATTTCATTAAAATAGGGAGGTTTTAATATAAATAAACTTTTATTGCGCAAATAAGATTTAATATTAAATTATATAACATTGAAATAAATAGTAAATTTATGTCACATAACTTGAAGAAACTAAATTTTAATTTTTATTCAATTTAATATTTTAAAAATTTATTTAGCTAATAATTAATTATTTCACAATATAAGAAGCGTTTAACTATCATTTTTAATGAAGCGTTTAAATCATTTTTACCTAATATCTTTTTGTAAATTTAAACATTTATTAATTAATAAGATTTTTTAATAATTTCAGAAATGAAAAGTCCTAATAGAATTAATTAACCCGTGGATACAACCCTCCATCTCCGCATACGTGTTCACCACACTTGTGCGATTTGGGATTTCGCATTTTTAAATTTTAATAACTTGCACATAAATAAACTAAATGCACCTTACAATACACATTTTTTGGTTCAAAAATTACTAAGAAATGCAATGATAATAAAAATAATTTAAACAAACAATTTTTAAAAAGTAAAGAAAGAAAAAGATTTAAAAAGCTTGTTTGAAATGTCTTTTTTTTTAAATAGTCTTTTTTGTAATTAATAAAGTTGTATTTTTTGTTTGAAGATAAAAGTGCGTATTTCCAAGAAAAATTACCAACTACACATTAGATAAAATATATAAATATTTTTTCGGGCTATCTGAAAATTAGGTATTTTCTAAAGCATAGCAAAATCAGTCAATACTAAAGCTAGAAGAAAAAACACATTAAAAAATCTAATAATTAATGACTAATAATATTGTTTATTGTTTAAACATTAATATTTATAAGATATTATCATTAAATATTAATGCAGAGCTAAAAACAAGTTATTCTACACCTTATTCCGCAAAAGTACAACATCAAACGCATATTGCTCGGCAGCTGTGCAAATTATAACCAGAAGTTGGTGCGCCAGCCATTCTGAAAGAAAAAAAATAATAAGAACTAGTTTTTACTGATTTTATGTCCTACCATTATTTATAATTTTGCACAATGATTAAAAGATAAGAAATTCAAATTTTGAGATAATTACAATGAAAAAATAAAAAATTTAGACAATTAACGTAATTAATACATAGGTATGATGTTTGGTAAATTTATATTAAAAATTATAAATACTACGTAAAATTACTTACCTCTAGAGAAAACGTAGTCGAAAAAACGAGTATCAGGCGAAATTCAATTTTTTCCGAAGCACCCACTTTACAGCCTAGGAAACCACACTTGTGCAAATTTGCACCTGGCCCTACTTTCGAAGCAAACTTCACGAACAGTAAGAGACGAATGAAGCTAGGCTCTACGTGGCATGGCCCAGTATCTGTTGAACATATTTATCATTGTGGGGTCGAGAGACTCTTATACCTACCGGCTGACAAGAGATACTTATTTGAAAATTTTGCTGGTGCATATTTGCACAAGTATGGTAACCACGGGTTAATAGTGATTTAATCAGTTCACAACATAAAAAGCACCAAACAATCATTTTCATTGAATCATTCTAATATGTTCAACATTATATTTTGTTTAAATTTGAAACATCATTTCTATATATTTAATTTATTAATAACCTTTGAGACTAATTTCAACAAATTTAAATTATTCACTTATAATTTAAAAAATTGAATTTATATACTCACTTCAATTTACAAGCTTCAGGAAAAGAATATATTCGTAATAGAGGTATTATAAAGAAAAAATCAACTTTTCTTGTAAAAGTAAAGCTAATATAATATTAAATTACATAATCTGAAAGTAAATAATCAATTTATGTTATTTAATTTAAAATATCTTAAATTGAAATTTTAGGTAAATTTTAAACCAAATACTAAAATGAAAAATTGTCAACCGAAAATACAGTAATACGCTTTTCAAATAAAAATAAATAGGTTTTAACAAAAATTATTTAAGTTTTAAAGCAAAAAGGTAAATTTGTCACTAAAATGGTGAACCTTAAGCAGAGAAAAATAAATTTTAAAAAGTTTTAATATGAACCTATACTGTATTTTGAAAAATATTTTTTCAGATATATGATTTCATATTATGAAAGTAATTTACTTGTAATCCGAGTCTAATCTAGGCTAATCGTAATAGAGGTATTATGAAGAAAAAATTAACTTTTCTTGTAAAAGTGAAGCTTATATAATATTGAATCACATAAATGATTACGTAAATGATCAATTTATGTTATATCATTTGAAATATCTTAAATTGAAATTTTAGGTGATTCAATATTGTGGTCCAAATTAATCCGCTAGGAACGAATTAAATAGATCAGAACATAAAAAGCCTCAGGCAATTTTTTTCATACAAAAATTCAATTATTTTTTATTTTAAGTGTTCTTTTTCGAATTTGATTTTTAAATACTTAATATTTTTATTTCTCTTGAAATAGTTCCAGAAAATGTAGGCTTAAACAGAATTACTTAAGAAATGTTCAATCACCTCAAATAAAAAAAAAGCATCATAACATTATTTTCATTGAAACGTTTAAATAATTTTAACTTTATATATTTTTAAAATTGAAACTTTTCTTTGTTTACATTTAATTGATAGCCAATATTTAGTTACATAACCGTAATTCCAATAATAAATTTATGTGGCGTAATTTAAAAAAATTTATATTTAGTTCTTTGAAAAAAATTAATTAGTCAATAGTTAATCAGTTTATAATATGAAACGCAGTAATAAATTATTTTATTGAAACACCGAAATAATTTTACTCTATATTTCAAAGAAAATTTTAAGTATTAATAATCTTTTAAAATAATTCCTTAAAAACTTGAAACATATTAATATATAATTTTGAAGATTAAATTCAGATAATTATTTCATAATCTCAAAAACATTTTTTATTATGAAATTGTAATAGCAGTGTTTAAAATATAGGTAAACTTTTATTATATAAATAATAATTAATAATAATTAACCACTAAGTAACATAAAAAGCATTAAATGAATTCTTTTCATTAAATCATTCAAATAATTTTT
>NC_046659.1:115202631-115221948 GCF_010883055.1 Belonocnema kinseyi | reverse complement strand
ACTTTCCTTTCTGTTACTTGGATTTAGTATTCAACTAATAACTAATTAATTAGTTCACAAGATAACAAAGCATCCAAGAATAATTTTCATTAAAAATATAAATGATTCTTATTTTATGTTTTACCTTAAACTCAAAAATGTATTTCTAAAAATTTTCATTTATTCTTTCAGTTCACCTTTTAAACTAATTCTAAGAAAAATTGAAATATATGCAAAAGCAGTTTTGAAAAATGAATTCGGGTAGTCACACATTTAACGTGTATTCAAAGAATTATTAAATTTCCACAAATTTTTCAATTCAACGAAATTTAAAATTGGAGAACATAGTTAATTGATTATTAATTTATGAGCTATTCATATAATTATAAATAAGGCAAACAATCCAATTAATTATTAATAATGAATTTATTAATTAATATATTTTCGGAAAAGTTTAAATTTCGTCAAACTTAAATTTCAGGAATATAAATATTTATGGGAATTTAACAATTCCTATATTTTATAATTCAGAAATTTTCTTTTTCTTGCAACTTATGATTTTGTTCTTAGTTTTTTCTTTATTCTTTGAGAGTCCTGGATATTAAAACACTTTTAAATATAGTGATGAAGAACTAATTTTTTTTATAATGCCGTTTGAAATATGAATTCGTCTTGAAATTAAATTCTGAGAATTGAGAACAGGAAAACAAGTATTATCACCTTGTTTTTAAATTTATAGAAATATAAGTTTCGTGAGATTGGTGCAAAAATTTATAAGATTGAAAAGGATTGAAAATGGTTTAAAGTTTTCAAATATTTGTAACCTATTTAAAACGTCTTAAATTCCTAAAAATATTTTTAACTGACACGAATTTTTCTCAAAATTTTCAAATATTTATCGTTTGTTATATCTTAAACCCTCTTTCAATTTTCTCTTGAAGTTTATTTTTTTAGATAAAAAATTATTTCAAATTTGCACACAAATGTTAGAAAAATTTTTTTTTCAAATCCTGTCAGACTTTCTAAATCTTCGAATTTCTAAAAACTATTTTCATTTTTCCTACACTGTTTATTTATTATAAAAAATTTTAAAAATTGCCTTCAAATCTTTCCGACTCTTCTGTGTATATTTTTGAAATCTTCAAAAATTCTTTTAAATAATCTCTTCAAATTAATTTTTTGAAGTAAAGAATTATTTTAATTCTTCTTAGCAACCTGAAAAAATGTCTTTCATTTTCGTGAAACTTCACAAAAATCTTTACAAAAATCAATTATTTTTTAAATAATTCAAAACTTTTGAATATCTCTTAAACTAACTCAATTTTTTTCTAAAATTATGTAACATTGCAAAATTTTTCTTTGAAATCTTTCACACTTTTTAAAGATGTTAGGAAATAATTCAAAATGTTTTGTGATCTTTTTTCGATTTTCTTTGGAAATTCCTTACACAAAAATCGTTTAAAAATTTAATATGAATTTTAAGAATTTTTTTCACACCCCGACAAGATTTAGTTTACCTAAAAAATGTCTTTGTAATAAAATATTAACATTTTTAACCTAAAAGGATGATTTTTCTTAAAAATTTTAGGAGGATTTAAAACGAAAAAGGAAAAAAGAATTTGAAACTAAAAAAGGTGGATTATTAATAATAAAGGATGTTTTTCTAATAAAGCAAATACATTTTTAACCTGAAAAAGATTACTTTCGTATGAAAACCAATTTTAGGAAGTTTTTCAACAAAACGAATGAAATTTTTACCCTAAATAGGCTGATTTTTAACTGAAGAGACAAATTTACAACTAAGATGATTAATCTTCAAATGCAATAGTTAGATTCTTATAAATTCTTAAACCAACAATATTATTGTAGAACCCGAAAAGATCAATTTTTAACTCGAAAATATTAATCTTCAGCAAGAAAATATAAATGTTTAACAGGAAAATAAATTTTCAACCAAATAGTGGAATTGTCTCAAATCAGTTAAATCTTCAACTAAATAAGACACATTTTCAGCAAAATAGTTGCTTTTTGATTGGAAAAGAATGCCTTTCTAATACATTAATTAAATTTTTGACTTAAAAAAAGATAAATTCCTTATCAAAAGAAATTGTAGGAGGCTGTTTTAACGAAAGGATAAACTTTTGAACAAAATAGGCTAGTTTTATACTGAATAGATTAATTTTTTATTTAAGTAATAAATCTTTATCTGTAATAGTAAGCTTCTGATTTAGAAAAGTTATCCTTTGACGAGGATTCTACCGTGAAATGAAAATTCTTTATTTATTTATTATTTATTTATGATATTATATTTTCTAATAGGAAATATAAATTTAAAAAAAAGTTAATTTTCAACCAAATGGTAGAATTTTCTCAAACTTGTCCAATCTTCAAATAAATAAGAGGAACTTTTCGAAAGGTATGAAATTTCTTCAACGAAAATAATCCATTTCAAAATCACAACAAAATATTTGAATTTTATTCAAAGATAAGGAATTTTGAAGCAAATAATATACCTTGATCTGGAATGGATGAATTTTCAGTTAATAAAATTGAATTTTGAAAAAATTAACAAAATAATTAAATTTCTAACGAAATAAATTAATTCTCAACTAAAGTTATAAATGCTCAATCAAAACAAAGAATTTTAAACAATAATTTAATTGTCAGCCAAATAGTTTAATTTAAAAATAAATTTTAGACTTGTAAACTCTATGGAAAAATTTCTCAGGAAAAGTATGACGTTTTATTAATATAATTAAATTTTAAAGCAAATACTAAAATGAAAAATTGTCGACCAAAAACATAATAGTACGCTTTTCAAATAAAACTAAATAGCTTTTAACTAAAATCATTTTAAAGCGGAAAGGTAAATTTGTCTCTAAAATGGTGAATCTTGAGCAGAGAAAAATAAATTTTAAAAAAGTTTTAATATGAACCTATACTGAAATTTCAAAAATATCTAATCAAAAATGTAGGCTAATCCATATGTCATTCACGTGTAAAAATATCAATCTAAACTAGTTCATTGAGCAATGCATCTATTTTTTTTAAGCCGTGCTTTTTTGAACACAAAATGGATTCTTTTTTTTTGTTGAAAATTACTTTTTTGAAATGAAAACTAAACAGCCAAGTTCTATTTTTCGTTAAAAACGTATTAGTTGTGGTCATAAATTCATATTTTTGTTTTAAAAATGTACTATTTTAGTGACAAATTTCAGTATTTTCTTATTTAAAAAAATATATTATTTTAATGCAAATGCGAAGTTTTCTAGTTAAAGATTCATAATATTAGACGAACATTCATAATTTTACTTGAAAATCCTGAATTTTTTATTGAAATTTAATTGTTTTTAGTTTGAAACTTCATCAGTTTTGGCAGATATTTAATTTGTGTCGTTTAAAACTGCAAGTGTAATCGATTTTTTAAATAGAAATTGAAATTTTCTATTTCCAATTACAAATTCACTTGTTTTTCAGAAAATTCATCTTTCTGATTGAAAATTCTTATATTTTATTTGAAAATAAAATTTTCAAATTGAAATTTCAACTATTGAATTTTTATTGTAAATTTGTCTTTTTTGATCTGTCTTTCAATTAAATGCAGAGTAGTTCTGAATTTCTATAAAGGAGTTGTTTCTTTCTTGAATGTAGAACTATCGAATTTTCGTAATGCATTGTAAGTCAATAGCAATGTCCTCTGAAACGTTTTAGGGTCAATGGAATAGAACCGGTGAGCCGTGAATTTTTACGACTTCAAAGGTCGTTTTTAAGCGAAGAGCATTTGTTCCAGTAGTTAACTGGGTCATTCAAAGATTTTTTTTTGCATTCACAACCAACCAGAATGAGATACTTGAAGCCAACGCTTATACGTTGCAGTGCCTCCTGAGATCCGCTAAACGAGTACCACTTGACATTTGCGACATTTTTTTGAGTACATCAATAGGTACACGGCATCTCTTGGCCTGGATGTATCACTCTAGAAGATTGAAATTAAAGCCTCTCTTCAGAAAAATATGAGACTTTTAACGTTAATTTTCCACCCTTTAAGCACTCTTAAAAAAAGGAATAATGTACCTCACTTCGCAATTTTTATCAAAATCTATTAAGTTTAGCATAATTATATATTGTTGAATAAGAAATCGAACCACTCTTTTTTAGGGCTGAGGATGCAATTCAAGAACGAGGCTAAGCCTCGGCTTCGCCTCGATCGAGGCGTAGCATTTTTCTTGCAAAACTCAAGTTGGACCCTAAAAGGACTTTTTTTCTTGGTTTACACGAAATTTCATTCAGTAAGATTATGGCTAACTGGTTTTTCTTATGAAAATGCGCATCAGATTGGTTTATAGAGCTTCATTCATACCTGCCGTCTGGCTCAGTAAATTAATTTTTTTCTTAACATTTTTTTAATGCCTTGTTCTAACTATAAAGTTTCAAGCGAAAAAAGCGAATTCTTGTCCAAACAACGGAATTTTCAAAAAGATATAAGTTTAGAAAAAAGTAATGTTCATTTGGAACAAAATATTAGAACTTTCTAAAAAAATAGTTCGATTTTCAACAAGCTACCCAAAATGAAATTATAATCAAAAAGAAGGATTTTCTAACAAAAATTTGCAGTTTCTTAGGAAATTGTTTTATTTTTAACCGAATAATAAAAATTTTTACTAAAAAAGATAAACCTCCAGCCAAAAATATGATAGTAGACTTTGCAAACAAAAGGAATTAACTTTCAGTGAAAAATTGCTCAACTTTTCACCAAAGAGTTGAGATTTTCATCAAAAGCTATACAATTTTGACTAATTAATAATTAAATTTTAAGCTAAACAAAATAATTTTTGATGATAGAAAAATTAAGTTATCAATAAAATGATTAAATTTTTAATTTAAGGGACCCAAATATTTGAATTATCGAAAAAATTCCAACACAAAAATAGAATAGTTAAATTTGCAGTGAAAAAAATTAATTTTCCACAGAATGAAACAAATAGTCAACAAAGTAGTTGAATTTTCATTAAACAAATCTATATTTTATACGGGTAGTTTTATTTACACTTTATAGTTATATTTTTAATTAAAAAATAAAAATTTCATTATAAAATTGCTCTAATGTTTAGTTAAATAAATTCATATTCAAACAAAAAAATGAATGCTTAATATAAACAAAAAAGAATTTTTCATTAAAGAAGATTAATGTCATACAAAAAAATCAATTTTCGCCAATTTTTAAAAATAAAAACAAATAAATTTTTATTATAAATTATAATAATAACGTCTTTATGAATATAATCAGGAACTGTAAAAAAATTTCTCTCAGTCACTATTTCAAACATTTATCTGAAATAGCTAAATTTTTAGCTGAAAAATAATATTTCAAGAAAGAAGCGAATTTTTTTTACAAAATAGCTCAACTTTCAACCAAATAATCAAATTTTCAAACAAATAGATTGACTTTCAACCAACAATATATATTTTTTAACCAAAAAGTCAAATTTTCAACAATTTATTTGAATTTTTAAATAAGAAATTGTTGTCTTCAATAGTTACATTTTTAACTAAAAAAGGTCAATATTTAAGAAAGATGGAATTGTTAAATTTTCAGTAAAAAAAACTTATTTCATGCAAAAGAAAACAAATATACAACAAAATAGATGAATTTTTATTTGAAATTTTTTTATCTAATACGAGCAGTTTAATTTATACTGTATAGTGAGATATTTGATTAAAAAATATAAATGTTATAAAAAAAATTGGTTTATTTTTCAGTTAAAAAAATTAAGGTTCAAACAAAAAAATGAGTTTCTAATACAAAAAGAAAGGAATTTTTCACCAAAGAAGGTTCATTTTATACAAAAAAAATTAATTGTTGACAAAATATCAAAGTATTAAAACAGATTATCATTTTTAAAATAAATTAAGTGAATAAACTTTTTTGTTGAAAACTTATATTTTCGAATTATAAATATAACTGTTTTGAAGGAATTCGTTTTTTTTTTAAATTAATTCTACTGCTTTCAATTTGTAATTAAAATATTTTTTAGTTAAAATATCAACTATTATATTTTTTGATTAGAATTCACCTTTTGTTGGTTCACCTGATACTTCAATTTTCTAACAAATTGTTGAATTTTAAAATCAAAAAGACTAATTTTCTACCAAAAGGATAAATTCTAATAAAAAAATATAATCGTTGAATTTTCACCGAAATAGTTCCACTTGTAAAAGCATATTTACTTTCTAGCAAAAGAGATGAATTGTCTGCCAAATAAGCTTGTTCATTAAAAAAAGAAAAAATATTTTTTTATCCAAACAGTTGCATTTTCGTTAAAAAATATTGAATTTATATTAAAATGATAAATTCTCCAACCAAAAAGACGAATTTTCAACAAAATAATTGAAATATTTATGAAAGTTACTATTAAATTACTTACCTAAGGAGTTGGATAAATTTGAGGTTAGAATTGGAGGTTTTAATAAACTACTTTAAACTATTTTTTTTAGAATAAATTATCAACTGAACGGCAAACGTTGAGCTTACAAGCCGAATTTTTTATATTAATTAATTTAATTTAATAATATATTGTTATTTTGTTAAGAAAAAAGTTAACATGTTAATATGAATTGTATTAAAATATGAAGAAAAATAAATTTATCAGAATTTATAACAATCCATTCCTGTATTTAATGTATTCTATTATTGTAAATTATGTGCACCATGTTATTTTGATAAACCCCACTGGATTTTCCGTGTCTCAGTATTTGCTTTTTTTGTGTCCCACTTCAGGATACATCCCGAAATTTTTGTTTCACTAATAGGCGATCTAACTAGATACAAAAATAATTATTTATAATAATTAACTATAAAATTAATAATTTATTTTATGTTCTAATCGATTAAATAATGTATTGAATTGAAATAAATTTATATTTGAATTTTTTTTTAAATCTGCAAAGAATAAGAAAAATGATTGTGCTATTTCTCTCTTTAAACTTTTATCATTATATCTTTAAAAATTCAATGTCTTCGAAACAAAGATGTTAAAACATTGATTTCATTCACATCTTGAACGTTTTATAAAATTACAATTTATATTTGTTTCACTAAAAAATAATACCTTTTTCTAAAATTTTACTTATTCCATCAATTCTTTTTAATGTTGTTTACTTATTTTCATATTATCTGCTCATTTATATAAATTTAATTCAATTTCAATTACATTATATTCAATAGTGTAATTAGTCGCTAAACCCTAAAATGGTTCGTTTAAATCTGGTTTAAACTTGTATAGTATAAAAAAATGTTCAGGAAATTTTTTTTATAATTTGTTAATATCAATATTATTTATTGGTTTTTCAGAAACAGAAAGTATTATTTTTAACTTTTTATTGAAAGTCACATCTTTTTTTTCCACTTTGGCAAGTTTATTGGGTGACGTTTAAATTCATGTTTTCCCTTTAGCATTTATATAAATAATTTGGAAAACTGTTTTCAAATATTACATAAATAAAATTGATATTATTTCAATAGAATTTTTTATGGAAATAACATTTTATTCACGAAAAAACTTTTAAAACGTGGTCTGATTATAGTTATTAAATTCCTGAGAATTTAAGTTGAGGTTATATCACCGAGAACATGACAGAATTTAGGAGAATTTAAAAGAATTAAAGAGAATTTAAGACCTTATGTTTTTTGACAATATTTTTATTGTTCAGGTTATATCAACAGTTGAACATAAATTATTTTCTAGCTCAGACATAATCGGGAATTTAAAATATGCAAAGCAGTAGCTCCTTAATTATTTAGTACTGTTAGACTGAAACTCTAACCTCAAAATTCAATTGCCTCACATTACTTAATAAATATCCTAAAGTAGAGTTCTGAGCCGGTTATATTACTTTGTGAACGGTAGCGATAATGAGAATATTAGCGAGAATATAACCGAGAAATAAATTCTCTGAGAATTTATGAGAATCTCAGAATGTATTTTAATTAATAGAAAATTGCATTTTTCGTTAACTTTTCGGTTGAAAATTCAACTCTTTTGTGAAAGTTTCTCTTCTTTATTTCAAAGTTTATCTGTCTTAGCAGAAATTAAATCTTTTTTTTTGATAAAAATGCAACTGTTTTTTAGAAATTAAGCTGTTATACTACTTTCTTGAAAACTGACCTCTTTCATAGAAAATTTACTTTTTGTTTAAAATTTATATTTTAGCATTAAAAAATGAACTGTAATATTTTCTGGATGAAAGTTCCACTTATAAAAAAAATTATTTTTTATCACAACTTCATCTGTTTTAGTGCAAAATTGATCTTTTTTGGATAAAAATGCAACTATTTGGCAGAGAATTGAACTATAAAAATTCAATTTCTGATGTTACTGAGTTAACTGGAATCTTTTTTGGATAAAAATGTAGCTTTTTTGTGATAAAAAATTCTTCTGCTTTAAGATAAATTTAATGTTTTTTTATAAAAATGAAACTATTTACTAGAAAATTCAACAATTCTGTTAAACAGTAATCCTTTTTCGTTAAAAATTCGTCTTTTTGGATTGAAAATTCAATTTTTCTGATAGAAAATTATTTCTTGTTAAAAAATTTATAGTTTGATCGTGAAAACTCGACTAAAATCTTTTTTAACAGAAAATTCAAATATTTTTTTGAAAATTGATCTTTTTGATTTAAAACTTCATCGGTTATAGAAAAAATTTCATTTTTTGTATAAAAATGCAACTTTATAATTAAAAATTGGTCTTCTTTGCTTGATAATTTAACTAATTTGCTTAAAACATTTGGTTGAATCGCTTTGTTAAGAAATTACTTGTTTGTTTAAGATTTATATTTTAAGTTGAAAAGTTATCTCGTTGGTTAAAAGTTTAATTATCTTGTTGAAAATTAATCTTTTTAAATTGAAAATTCAACTACTTGGGTCAAAGTTAAAATATATTTTGAATTTTTTCTTTATTGAAGGCTTATGTCCGGTAGAAAATGTTACTGTTTAGTGGAAAATACTTCTTTTTTTTGTTTCGAATTCATTTTTTAACAGAAAAAAGGGAATTTTCCATTTTTTAAGATTGATATTTTTTATTTGAAAATTCGCGTTTTTTTAACAAATTTTTTAGTTTGAAATTTCCTTTTTTTTGCGTAAAAATCCATCAATTTCTTGGAAAATTAATTTTTGGATGAAAAGTCATATTTTTTGTTTGAAAATTGAATTTTTATAAATAAAATTTGTCTTCTGGTTTGAAGGTTTAATAATTTAGATAAAGTTTTATTTATTTTTTGAGTAAAAATTTTTTATTTCTTGGAAATTCGTCTTTTTGGTTTTAAAATTCTTTTCTTTCTCTATATAAATTTCGTTCTTTTTCTATTAAAATATAAACTATGACTCTTTTTCGTTGGTAATTTTTTTTTGGTTGAATATTTAACTATTATGTTAAAAATTCGATTATTTTGTTGAAAATTTCAGTATTTTGTTAAATAGTTATCTTTTAGAGCAGAAAAAATTTCTTTTTTTTTTTTGTTTGAAATAAATTAATACATTTGATAATTTTTAATTTGTATATAATACGCTGTAATTCCTGAATATCTCTGAGCTAGAAAATAATTTATATTCAAATGTTGATATAACCTGAATAATAAAAATATTGTTAAAAAGCATAAATTCTTAAATTCTTTTTAATTCTCGGGAATTTAAGAACTCTAAGCCAAAGTAGAAGAAGAAGACCCCACTCCGGAAAAACTTATAAATGCGTGCCATTTTCAAAATTCTCTGATTTTTCTTTGACTATTTTTTTATTTAAAATCATTAATATTCAAATACCAGCATTTTAATTTTCTACAAAATAATTGAATTTTTAACATAATAGTTGAATATTCAACCAAAAAGACAAATTGCCAAGAAAAAAGTTACATAGTTTATATTTTAATAAAAAAAAAATGAAATTTATACAGAAAAGGCAAAGAATTTTAAAACCAAAAAGACAAATTTCCAACAAACAAAGATTTTCCAATAAAAAAATAAATGAGAGTTTATTTAAATTATTGTACCTCTCAACCAGAATACAAATTTTCATTAAAAAAATTTTGTTTTCAAACAAAAAATATAACTGTTCAACAAAAAATTAATTTCCCACGAAATTGATGCATTTTTACGCGAAAACAAAGGATATTTTAAACTAAAAAATGGAAAAATTATATTTTCTGTTAAAAAAATGAATTCCCAACAAAACAAAAAAAGAAGTATTTTCCACTTAACAGGTAAATTTTGAAACAGACATAAGCCTTCAATAAAAAAATTTCACAATGTAGTTTAACTTTGACCCAAGTAGTTGAATTTTCGATTAAAAAATTACATTTTGAACAGGACAAATAAACTTTTAACTAACGAGATAACTTTTCAACTTAAAATATAAATCTTTAAAAAAAGTGATTTCTTAAGAAAGCGATTCAACCAAATGAATTAAACAAATTGGTTGAATTATCCAGCAAAGAAGAAAGATTTTTAACAAAAAAGTTGCATTTTAAAACAAAAAATGAAATTTCTTCTATAACAAATGAAGTTTTAAATCTAAAAAATAAATTTTCAAATAAATAGTAAAATTTTCGGTTGAAAAAAATTTAAGTCAAGTTTTCAAGATTAAACTATGAATTTTTAACAAGAAATCATTTTCTACAAACAGAATTGAATTTTTGAATTAAAGTTTTAACCAAAAAGGATGACTTTTTAACAAAATTGCTCAATTATCTAGCAAATAGTGGCATTTTGAATAAAAATATGAAATTGATTTTAAAGCAGAAGAATTTTTTATCACAAAAAAGCTACATTTTTATCCAAAAAAGATTCCAGATGATAAAAAAATTTTTTTATAAATGGAACTTTTATCCATAAAATATTTGAGTTCATTTTTCAATACCCAAATATAAATATTAAACAAAAAGTAAATTTTCTACCAAATAGTTAAGTTCTCAAGAAAATAGTATAATAGCTTAATTTTTAACTAAACAGTTGTATACTTATAAAAAAAAGATTTAATTTCTCTTGAAGCAGGTAATCTTTAAAATAAAAAAGAGAAACTTGAAAAAAAAGAGTTGAATTTTCAACCGAAAAGTTAACGAAAAAATGAAATTTTTTATTAATTTAAATAAATTCTGAGTTTTTCATAAATTTTCAGAGAATTTATTTCTCCGTTATATTTTTGGTACTATTCTCATTCTCGTTACCGTTCTCAAGGTAATATAACCGGCATGGCCTACAATGCAAAAACAGGAAGTGATGGGACAACTAACGCCGCGCTGGAGATATTAGGAACCAATCAACTTAGGATCACTAATCACATTGGATATTTTCAAAATTTTGTTGCTTTAAATTAAAATCATTTAAAATTAATTTATTCTTATTATTACCTAAAAATTGTTTTTGCAGCTGTTGTTATTTTTATACATCTAATCATAACAGCCAATGACGAAGTCCTTTCTCATCTTGGAACGGTCTTCACTAATTGCAACTATTGTGATGGCAACCGAAAAATGCTAACATTTTCAAACGTCTTAAATTATTTTTACATTCTCATCCTAATGAGAAGGTATTGGTTTTATGTAAAATTTCACTTTGTCGGTTTTCATCAAACCTCCACATTTTGAGACCCACTGAGTCAGAAAAAAACGATTTTTATGAGGGTGTTTGTCTGTCTGTCTGTAGTCTGTAGTCTGTAGTCTGTAGACACGATAACTTTCGAAAAATTGATCAGATTGTATGCTGCTTTGGCACACTTTTTTAAAACCTAAAAAGAAAGAAAAAGTTCGTAAACCAGCTATTTTAGATCAAAATTAAAAAAAGAGTGCATTTTCAAAATTTTTGGAACCACATTTTTTTAAGATTTCAAAATTCGATGAACAGTCATTCATAGTACTCAGAAACTCAAACAATTTATCTACATGGCTTTTGTCTAGAAAAAGAAAATTATCAGAGTCAGAGCATTTTAAAAATCCAAAAAAACAAACTAAAATGATCATTTCAAGCCAAACAACGCATGATATGAAAAAAAGTCAAGAAAAGAAAAATGCTCATTTTTGAAAGCCCTAAAAGTTGATTATAAAAACTTTTTTAATTTGGTCAAAAAGTTGAAAATTCAAAATTTGATCAAACCAAAAATTTTTGAAACCACATTTTTTCAAGATATCAAAATCTATGTCCGTTTGTTTACAGTACTCAGAAAACTCAAACAATTTATTTCTGTGACTTTTTTCTATAAAATGAAAATTTTAAGAGTTAGAGCATTTAGAAAATCCAAAAAACAAACTAAAATAAATATTTTCAGCCAAACAACGTATGATATAAAAAAAGTCTAGAGAAGAAAATCGTTACTTTTTGATAGCCCTACAAGTCTGTGATAATAACTTTTTCAACTTGGTCGAAAATTTGAAAATTCCAAATTTGATCGTACCAAAAATAACGAAAAATCAAAAAATTAAATTTTTTGGTCAAACAATGCAAGATATGAAAAAAATGAAAAAGCTAAAATTGCACGCCCTGGAAAGAGCTACAAATTGATAATGAATCACTTTTCGATAGGAAACGTAGTTTTTGTTTTTAGTCGTAAAAAACAATATTAAAAATAAAAAAATAAAAAATTGTTGTACTAACGACACAAGCTACGAAAAAAATGAGACAAAACTTGTTCATCCAAAAACACAAGGTATAAAATAAAATTAAATAACAAAAGTTGTTCGCCTAAAAATATCTATAAATTTATTATTAACCGTTTTTCGATAGGACGAGTAGCCTTTCTTTCAATCGTAAAAAATAAGATTAAAAATAAAAAATTAAATTTTTGGAAACAGGACAGAAAAGACAAAAGAGGACATAGGACCGTATATGGGTTCCTGTATTAGAACATATGCAGATGCGCAGTAGTTTTTATTTCATCGTAAAAAGCAAGATCAAAAATAAAAACAACGATAAAAACAAGGAAATAAGAATTAGTATGATTCAATTTGTATGCATACTATGAATTGTAATGATATTCATTTATTGAAATGATACATTTTTCAGCGCAGCTTAGAATACAATTTAAAGCAAAATAAGAAACAAATATAAAAATAATCATGATAAACAGAATTTGCTCCTAATTTTGCATTTTTTAAATAAGCTATTCCAGACAGAGTGATATAAAAAATGTATTACATTTCATATAAAAGTGTTGTGTATAATGTAGAAAAGTTGCCATGTTGGAGAAAATCGAGTGTCAAGGACGAGATACGTGATGAGAATGTGTTCATTAAAGCCGAAAGAGGTTTAACAAAAGAGAGTTCAAAATCACAAAATTAGAGTTGTCGGTCTGTTGACTTTTGATTTCAAAAGGACTGTGTACGAATGCGGGAGAAATACAAAGACCAAGAGAAGAGTGCGATTTCTATGATTCGCGTGCCGTAGGTACGCTCAAATTCTGGAGCTAAGCTTTTTTAACGAAAGAGAGTTCACAATCACAAAATTACAGTGTTGGATGTTTGAGTCTTAATTTTGAAAGGTTGGCGCAAGAATGTGCGAAAATATAAAGACCGAGCACGTAGTGCGAAGTAAATACATAATCGAGCGCGAAGCGCGATAACCAACAGTCGCGCGCCCTAGGCACGCTCAAAGTTGCGAGCCGCGCGCGCAGCGCGCCATGAGACTGTGTCCGCGTTAAATATTAAATATCTAATGAAAAACAGTAAAGGTAAGGTAAAGCATTACTTTTTTCCTAACGGTAAGGGTAACGGTAGCTCATTATTTTTTTAAAGTAACGGTAACGGTAACGCGTTACAAATTTTTAGGCAGTATGTCAGGAAAGTAAATTTAAAAAAAAAAATTTTTTTCATTTTTTTCAGTATTTTTCAGTTTTTTTCACAAATGCATAAAAATAGTGGCGGCTCTCAAACAAAGTGTCAGATTGTGCTAATAGTGATGTTAGTCCGAGCTCTCAATTTCAAATAATGTCTGGACTTTGGAGGATGTAAACATCTACGTTAAGGTAACTGAACTTCCTGAGATTGTGAAGAAAGGAAATTCTTTGGGGAATTGAGAAGAAAGACCTGAGAAATCTGCGGAATGTAGTACTTATCGGAAAATCAAGATTACGCGCTTTATTGGCTATGCTGAAAGTTTGATCGAAAAAACTTGATATGCATCGTCGAGTTCTTAAACTGTTTAGCGAGATTCGTACTACTTTGGACTTCCAGAGCAGCTTTATTCTAGTTTGAGGAGTTCACTCAGACTTTAGCATAAACGAGTGAAGTTTTCCTTTTAGTACAAATTAGTATACGGCAATGCGGAACAAGCAACTCTTGTATAAATTAGTCAAAAGTTCATGATAATAGATGTGTTAAATCTCGGAATTTAAATTAATAACTTGTATATCCTTTTCTTTTTGATGGATCCGAGTTAAGAACCAGTTAGTAAATTTTTTGTTGTTTGTGTTCACCATATTGGATCCGCAATTCTTCATTCTTACATTTTGGTTCTAGAATCCTAATCAGCGATTCGAAAATACAAAAAGACATTTTGAGACGTTTTTTAAAGATTTTTTATGGCTGGAGGGTCCTTCCCGATTGGACGTAATTTTTGCAAAGTCGCAATATGTTTCTCTTGAAAATTATCTTTTCAATTATGAATTTTATAGCTTGGTTGGAAATTAAGGAATTTTTAAAAAAAGAGATTCTTTTCGGTTACAAACTGAAGTGTTATTTAAAAAAATCGTCTTTTTAGGCTAAAAAATTTCGTTAAACATTAACATTATGTTCAAAATTTATATTTTGTTGCTGACAAGTGAACTGAAATATTTTTTTAATGAAAAATATTTGTTTGCAAGTATTTTATTTTGATTGAAAAACTTACCTGCTTTAGTAGAATTTTTATTTTACTTTGACAAAAATGCAATTGTTTGATAGACAATTTAACAATCGTGTTAAAAAGTAAAATTTTTGGTTATAAATGCGACTATTTAGCAGAAAAATAAGTAATTGTTTAAAATTTTCGTTTTGGTGTTAGAAAGTGAACTGGAAAATTCTACTGTTTTGTTAATGAATTAACTATTTTGTAGAAAATTTATTTTTGTTCAAAGTTTATATTTTGGTGTTGTAAAATGAACCTAAATCTTCTCTTGACGAATGTTTAAATTACAAACAACATTTTTCTTGGTTTTGATTAATAATTCCTCTCTTTTAGTACCAATTTTATCTTTTTTGGATATAAAAGCAACTATTTTGTAGAGAAGTCCACAACTTTATAAAAAATAATCTTTTTTGGTTAAAAATTCGCCTTTTCGTACTAAAAATTCCATTTTTTGGTAGGCATAACTTATTTCATGTTGAAAATTTATATTTTATCGTGAAAAGTCGAATAAAAATTTTTTTTGATGAAAAATGAACTGTTTAAAAAAAAATTATTTTGTTGATTTAAAAATTTATCTGTTTCAGTAGAAATTTCATTTGAAAAAAACGAAATTGAAACTTTTTGGTTAAAAATTATTCTTCTTTGCTTAAGTATTCACCTTTTTTAAATATTTGTTCAAAACAGTTTGTTAAAAGGTATTTTTTTTAAGAATTATATTTTCAGTTGAAAAATCTCCTCTTTGGTTAAGAGTTTAACTATTTGGTTGGAAATTATTATTTTTTTATTGAAAATTTAACCACTTCAGTAAAATTTTAACTAGATTGTTAAACATTAATTTTTTAATTGTAGGGTTATGTCTTTCGTTGAAAATGTAACTGGTTTGAAAATGGAACTTTTGTAGGTAAAATAATTTTTTCTTTTTGGATATTCAGCAGTTTAGAGAATCTTTTATTCCTTCATGAGTGACGATTCTCTATTGAAAATTCAACTATTATTTCAATTTAATTTACTTGTTTTGTTGAAAATTTAAGTCTTTTGTTAAAAAGCCATCTTTTATAGTAGAACAAAAATTTGTTTTAAAAAAAATTGATTAGAATGTAAATTTTTAATTTCAATCTTCAATTCTATTTTATTCCATTTCTGATCGATTCTATGCTAAAAATATTACATAATTAAAGTTCAGGTATTTTAATATTAATGAGAAAGAAGAATTAAAATAAGAGGTAGAATCTCGTACGAAAAACGACTAATTAAAAACGTGGTTAAATTTTGAACAAGGAAATGTATTTTCGATTTGAATGATTAATTTGAAAATCAAAATAATGAAATTTTAACAAAGTAGTTTTAACAAAAGAGTTGCATTTATTACAAAGAAGATATTTAGCCAAGACAGAAAAAATATATATAAATTATATTGTTAAATATTTGAGTCATAAAGCCAATTTGCTACATAACAATAAACATTTTCACTCATGTTAACAGAACACATCATGAAAATAAATGTTAAATAAGTAACCTAATACCAAATAGAAATAAAATAAATATTTCTTGCTATTTCAAACCGTTCTAACTTTATACACAATTATTCTGTTTTAAACCACATGTTCTTATTATCATTGTTGTTAATTGAAAAATGTGCACCGAACGAATTAGTAAAAATTTATAAAGTCATGTAATTTTTTTTTTGATATTTTAAACTTCTAAAACTCTTAGCTCCTCTGTGGTGTTCAAAAATTACATTCAATTTTGAAAGGAAACTCTTTTATCATCAGAGACAGTTACCATCAATTAGAGTCGATATCCTTTTCATCACAATAGAAATAGAAACCAACATAGCTACCAAGTTAACCCTTTAAATAACAGAAAGTACTTAACTTTATTTTCAAACTATATAGAAAATACTTTTTCTTCGATTGTAAATTAAACTTTTTCTGAAAAAAAGATCTAATCTCGTCGCTCCATTGGGAATCGAATTACTCGTATCATAAATGTAACACCTAGGTTAAGATAGCGTGTATTTCTGAAAAAAGATTCTTCTTTTGATCTCTTCAATAGCTTAATGGGAAAGAAGCCAACCGGCAATCCATAGTTATTTAGTTCGATTCCCAGTGACGCGAAAAGAAAAAAAAAATTAATCAAACATTTTTTTTTCATTAATTTCATTTTGTAATATTAAAATGTATCCAAAAATGTTTTGTTATTATTTTGAAAACGATAGAGAAGTATCAGAAGCAGTTGGGAAACATAAACTTTGAGGTGAAGTCGGTAGACGAGATATGAGAAGACCGGAAAGAGAAAATGAAAGGGTGTGTGCAAAAGAAGGTATTTAGGAAGAAGAAAGGAATGATGATGCCTTCGTGTGATAGGGGATGTAAAATGATGAAGACAAAGGTAAAAAAAGAAGTACAGGAAGCGGAAGGACGGAACTACGAAAAGGGAGGAGTACGTAGAAATGAGGAAGGAGCTTAGGGTAATGTGTGCGAAGAAAGAGCAGGAAAAGGGAAAAGAGCTGGAAGAGGAGTTGAGAAGTGTTAAGATAGAAGGGGATGTGTGAAAGATAATTAATAGTTTCAGGAGATGTAGGGAGGGGATAAGTAAGAAGCTAGAGAGTGACGAATGGATGACATTTTTTAATGACCCATTTCAGGGATCAGATACAAGAAAGAGTGATTAGAGGATTAGAGGAAGGAGCTAGGTAAATAAAGAGGAGATGAATAACGAAGAGATAGAGAAGCAGATGAGGAAGTTCAAGAAATATAAGGCTGTAGAGCTGAACAAGTTGGAGACAGAAGCGTGGCTGTTTGGTATACAAGATGTAAGGGAGAGGCTAAAGGAGACAGTAAAAAAAGTATGGAGAGGGGAGGGATTCCCAAGATCATAGAGAAAGGGGTTGATTGTGCCACTGCATAAAAAAGGGGATAGGAAGAGTTAGGAAAATTAAAGAGGAATTACACTAATGAATACGGCGTACAAATATACGCGTTCCTTTTGGCGGATAAGGGGAAGTTGTGGGAGGTAATGGAAGAGAGAGAGGCTGAAAAGAGGTCTGATCTAGAGGTTAACATAGGTATATGACAAGACAAAAGATTGAATAAGAGGTGGGAAGGGAATCTCCGAGGGTTTTTGGATGGATATGGGATTGAGGCAAGAGTGCCTGCTTAGCCAAACGCTTTTTGCAATGTTAATAGCGGATATGGAAAGTAAGTTAACGGCTGGAATGGTAGGAGAAGTTAGGATAGAAGGAGTCAGGACATGGTCACTCGCATATGCAAATGACATAGTGCTACTAGCAAAGAGCGAAGAGGCTTTAAAGGAGATGATGAAAATTTTGAGAAGATACTTGGGGAAAAATAATTTAGATTTGAATGCAGGAAAGTCTAAGGTTATTGTGTTCAGGAATGGAAGTGAGAGAGATAAGGGAGAAGAGTGGACGTGGAAGGATAAAATGTTACAGGAGGTGAAAGTGTTTGTGTACCTGGGCTTCCTGCCTCGGAGGATTGGGGGAGTGGATGGTCATATAAAAGACAGGGTGTGAAGGGAAATTTTGTGATAAGGTGGCCTAAGGGGTGTGAAATTGTTTGATTCGCTAGTGATATGTGTTTTATTTCACGAAGTGGAGGTGGGGGGAGGGAGGTGAAAGATAAGTGAGGAGGTAAATAGAATGCAGGAGAAGTATGTAAAGTGGACACTGGGGTTGGCAAGGAATATGCCGAACTATATTGTCAGGAGGGAGACAGAAAGAACGAGTTTAGGGATTATAACCGGGAGACGAGCGTGTAAATATTCTGAGAAATTTTGGGAATAGGGGGGAAGTAAGGTGGTCATGGAGTGTTCGTGGGAGAAGGAAAACATACGTAGGAGTGCGAAGGTGGAGGTGGAATGGAAAAAGCATTTTGGAACGAATTGATTGCAAATGGATGAAGTAAGAAAGATGCCCGAGGAAGCGAGGAAGGAATATGAGATGGTTCAAAAGAATGGCATTGAGAAGAGAAGGCAGAAGGAGAAGAGAGAAGAGGAGAGTCAAGGTTGACGGGAACTATGTGTGGATAATGTCAAGGGAAAGAGCGCAATATTTGTGTGAGAAAGGAGAGCAAGAAAGTCAGGAACTTATAGCGAGAATGAGATGTGGTTCCATAAATTTTAAATCAGAATAAAAATATTTTATGGTGATTGTCCAAATTTGGCATTTTTATTATGAAAAATTTGGGTTTAGGGAGAGCAGTATTTAAAATATTATTTAAAATCTTATAAATATTACATGTAGTAGAATTGATAGTGCTAACAACAGCTATTAAAAGAAAATCATTTTGATAAATATTAGGAAGGCCCTAAACTCTAAAAAAATTAGTATTTGCTGTAATAAGATCTTGTCTCTATGTTAGAGCCTAAAAAACTTTTTGATCCTATATATATTTTTTCGGACGTTAGAGGATATTTAAATGAATATAATTTGTAATACAGTTACGAAAAAA
>NC_046659.1:115172444-115202531 GCF_010883055.1 Belonocnema kinseyi | reverse complement strand
TATGTCAATATCATTATCAGTTATATTTGCTTTACGTTTGGTAAAGAGTTAAAAATACTTCCATAAGGGACTACAGTGTTAACTTGATAGAATACGTTATAAAACATTGTGTTCGAATATCTTAAAAACTCATGAAGTAATCACCCTTTTTAAGCAAACCTTATTTTAGTATGACAAAAAAAGTAATTTAATATTATGGAGAAATAAAATACTCTTGAAGTATCTATTTCAAAAATATTAGTTTATAATCATTAGTTTGATAAATATGAACAATTAGGGATTACCAATTACAGATGCAGAAAAATTATAAGCTTTTATCGAATTGTGAGCGAATTGATTTTTGAGCAAATACGAAGGATTAATTTATTATAAAAATTTATGTTTTATATTCTCCATTTGCATAATAATTGAATTTTTCAATTTGAAACTTTATTTTTACAATAAAATCATTAAATTTGAATTACTTGTGTGTGCAGACAGATATCTAACTGAAGCGCTCGAATTTGATTCTACTTTTTGCCAAGGGAGAGGAAAACTGTAGAAAACCTTACGCCAGCGTAACTACTGATCCAAAGATCTATTTTATTCTTGTACTTTTTGAATTAGTTCTTTTCCCCTCAGATTCGGTTCCGCTGCTAATATTTTTCATGATTTTCTGGCTTTTGGAATTATATATTGCATGAAGAATATTATTTCTCATCCATCCAGTGATGTAACTATTCTTTTCTGCTGAGTTAAAGGACCTAAGACTAGAAGTATACAACCCTTTTCTACCCAGGTATGAACATCAGGAATGTCTTCTGGTAAAACTTTTTAAAATCTGTAATCAGGAAGTCCAGAAATGTCTCCGGTTGGAGTAAGCTGCCGTACACGAAAGCAATCTGAGACATCTGGATAAATTGCTTTATTTAAATAGATTTTTTAGTTATTTAGCATCATAGTTAAATTTTCAATTAAAGTAGATGAGCCGTCCACAAAAAGTTAAATTTCTACCAGAAAAGTTAAACTAAGAAAAATGATCTGACTTTTAAAATTAAAGGTCAACAAATCTATAATTGTAATTTGGTGATTGTGAATTCTCTTTTGCTAAAGTTCCTTTGGATTTAACGAAGACGTCTATATCATTTACTTTAGTCTGTTACTGCTTATTCAGATATTGTAAAAGAAAGTACAAATTCTATTTTTCATGATTGCTCTAATATTTTCTGTTGGAATTTCAACCAAAGACAATAATTTGCAACTACACATTTTGAATCTTCAATTGCTATATATGTAAGTTTTTTTCAAAAATTAATTTTTCCGAAAATAGTTCAACTTTTAAGCAAAAAGTATGATTTCCACCGTAAGAGATGAATTTTAAACATAAAATTTTACATTTTGAATAAATCAGACTAGTTTTTACAACTTGAAAAACGAATTTTTAATCGAAGATGTGAATTCTCTACTGAAATGATAAATCTTCATGAAAAATAAATTTTTAACACATAAGATTAAATTTCAACTGTGTGATTAGATTTTTCACTTAACATTTTTAACAAAGAGAGAGATTTATAGCTACAGCAGACAATTTTTTTTAGCAATTTATCGAATGCTTGAGCGGAAAAGTAAATTTTCTGCAAACAAGTGGAATTTAAAACCTAAGAATATAAAGATTTCTACCCAAAAAATTGGACTTTAATCTCGAAGTGATAAATTTTGAACTGAATTAGTTACATTTTTAATTTAAAAAATTGATTTTCGACCAAAAGGAGAACGAAATTTTAACAATATGTTTTAATTATACACCACTATTAACAAAGATGAATTTCTTAACGAAAGGAGGAATTATAGGCAGCAATGTTGAATATTCAACAAAGAAACATTTTTCATTTAAAAAGAAAAAATGTAGGAAACAGGAAAAGTTTTTTGAAAACAGAAAAAAGGAGTGGAATTATTAAAAAAAATTTTAACCTAGTTTCAAAAGAGATGAATGCTGAAAAAAAAATAATTTTCCAGAAATTAGTTAAAATTTAAAATAAGAAAAATATAATTATATACCTTTCTAACTACACAAATTAATTTTATCTTCAAAATAGTTAGATTTTTAAACAAAAAAATTTGTTTTTAAATACAAATTATAAATCTTTAATTGAAATGATAAAATTTTCAGTTGAAAAATAATCTTTAATGAAGAAAAATCTAAAATTTAATTAAATGTTAGCATTTTTCACCAAGAAAACAAATTTTTAACTAAAAATATAAATCTTTGACAAACAAACTCACTTTCGCGAATAGAGTTCAACCTATAACGGTGAAGTTGCATTTTTACGGAAAAAGATCCTTTAAACGAAAAAGATCAATTTTTAAACTAATTGTTGAATGTTTACTCAAAAACATAATTTTTCAACTAAAAATTAAAGTCACAGTTTTAATTAAAAAAATAATTTTTTACAAAACAAAAGAATTATTAACAAACTATTAGAATTTTCACGCAAGATATGAAGTTTTTAATAAAATTATTAATGTAGACAAAAAGAATTGAAATATCAACAAAATAATTTACTTCCAAAGAAGTAGTTAAATCTGCATTAAGATTTTTAAACTTTTCAATCAGAAATATTTTGATTGAAACTGAAAAGTCGAATTTTTAACACATGGTATTCGACTGCTCGGCTATAACATATTTATTTTGAAAGGTAGCATTTTTATCAAAAAAAGGTAAATTTGCTATCATGAAAAATTAATTTTTACACCAAAAGACGAATTTCCAAAAACAGAGTTCAATTCTTGGCTAATAAATAATTCTCAGTAAAGAGAGTAGAAAAAATCAGACAAATTGTTAAATTTACAAATCAAAAAGGCACATTAAAAAAATCGCATTTTGAATTCAAAAATATAAATTTTCAACAAAAAAGAATGATTTTGTAACAATATTGTTGAATTGTGAACAGTATTATTTAAAAAAAATAAATTCTCAACCAAAATTATATATAATAGTAGGCTTTTCAAACCAAAAAATAAATGTTTAATGAAGAAGCTTAATTTTCATCCAAACAAGAATCATTTTCAACATTATTGACAATCTTGTATGTGTAAAGATTCTGATTTTAAATGATTTGAACTCAGATCTTTGAAAAAAAATCTTTAAATCTTAAAAAAGATGTTTCCAAATGCTTAAAAAAGTTAACATTTTTTGTTTAAACATGATCAAAACTACTTTATTTGTTTCAATTTGTTTGATGCTATTTATTTGATTTTAATGAAATTAGTTTTTATTTCGCAACAAGAAAATTCTAAAACTAAATTTTGACATCTTTAAATGTTGCTTTAAAAATATTTGTAACAGCATATTTAAATTATAACCGAATTTCACGATTATTGGAATCTACACAATAACTGAGAAATTGACGTTAGGGTCTTTTATCTGTTAAACAAAATAGTTTGATCAATGATACTTGCAAAAAGAGTTAAATTAATGTCTTATTTACCTAGTACAACAAAATTGTAATTTGTTAATATTTCAAAAATTTTAGTTTGACATAAACTTTTTTTAACAATATTGCATATCATTATTTGTTATTGGCAAAGGTTTTCTTAAAACATTCTTAATCATTTTTAAATTCTTTGTGACCATTTTTATTATTTCGAACTTTAAAAATTCTTTATCCAAAGTGGGGTCCAAAAGTGATATTTATTTTTAATTATACGTTATGACGTTAAACAACATCAAAAACAAAAAAAAACGGTTTTCACTTTTAAAAATTTTGAATAGAAAACATGTATGCTCTAAAATTGAATTAAAATAAAAAAAATTGCTGAATATTATAAATATTTACCAATATAATGAATGTGAACCAACGAAAAGAGGACAAGACTACCATCGACCCTCATTTTTTCCTATCAAGAAAAAACAAATTTCTATTGCAAAATTCGTATCCTAGTGAAACCAATTATTAATTTTAAGATATTGCAGTTAGGATACTACTTGCTCTCTCATTTATTCTTAAAAAGATTGTATTCGTTTTTTATTTGTTTGTATGTCATTATCATTTTTATTAGCAGTCATATTTTGTTCACGAATCTCAAAGAATAAATAATATGGATATACATAATTACATCGTTAACTTCTAAAAATACACCATACAAAATTGTTGTTATAAATTTCAAAAATTCTTTAGTAAATAAGCTTATTTGCACAACAGCAATTTTTGCAGCAATTGCAGAAATGTAATGGCCATAAATAGACGTTTTGAAGTAAAAACATTAAGCCAAGTACATTTGGCTTTCCATTATAAAATAATTTATTATTATTGTTGGTGCTTTGCCACACTTGGATCTATTATTTAAAAACAATCAAATGCACTTCAGTTACAAAAATGTATCTCTACAATATTTATTCATTTAAAAAACATTGTGCAATTTGTTCATTGTTAATTATTTTTATTAAAAATCATAACAATCAAATAAATGAATAAAATAATAATATTTGCATGATTTTCATTGTCACTTAAATTATTATTATATTATAATCATTAGGGACCAAAAGTGCAATAATTAAATTGACAAATAAAAAAATTATTTTCATTGCCATGACTCTGTTTCTTAGCGACCAAAGAATTTTGCGAGTTTTTGACTATAAAATTATGACTTTTGTTGTGGTTTTCTTAAAGCAGGTTATTTCTTATGAACTAAATACTTTTTGTACTAGTAGTTAGATGTATACATTAATTGTTTAAACAATAAATTATTATTTATTGCGGGAATTTTCTCCTCTTGTCCAATTTTCAATTACAAAAAGGTGGTACAAAATATAACAATATATAATATATATACAATATATAATATAAATATAAGGTGGTAACAAATATAATTCTTCATAATACTCTCAGAAAATAATGCTAGAAAATTGCAGTTTTCTGGAAAAAATTTCCAGTTTTCGTCCAGTTTTCAATTACGAGAAGATAAATAATTAATTCAACCTAATAACATTGAGTGCTCAAACAATTTATTATTATTTAAAAAAATATTATCTTGGAATAATCTTAGAAAGTTGCGGTTTTGTCTGAAATATTTAAATTTTTGTTCACTTTAAACTCAAAGTTTAGTAACAATTATTAATGCTTAACCAACATAATTGTTCGTTAATAATAATAATTAAATTATTCTTAGTAATTATCTCCTCCTAGATAATAGACATTCGTGGAGTTTTCTGAAATTAAAAAATTTTTGTAAAATGTTTACGTAGTGAGTTAATAAAAATTGCAAGTAAGGAACAAATAATAAATATTAACTTTAATTTAAACAAGAAGCATCTCAGTAGCTGCGTCAAGAAAAATGTACTTTTTAATTCATCCATATAGAAAATTAAAAAAAGATTGCAAATATCTGTTTTATTTTAGAAAAATTTATTTACAAAAACAAAAAAAATTGTTTTAAATATGATTTCCTTTAGTGTTTATTTATCATTTGTTCATAACTAAAAGTAATTCAAAGTTAAATATTTTCGAAAATACTATCTAGCACTCATATAAGAGAAGAACACAATAATAAATTGTTTCAACGATTATTTTTGTTGGCTTGCATCAAGTATTACCTCGATAAGTGAAAAGTAAACAAAAAGTAAAACATTTCAAAACAGCCGCACGTATCTGGCATTATTATAAATGAAGATAACTTAAAACAATGATTATTTATTTGAAAAAATATTTTTTCTGAATTTAATTGATTGTGAAGTCAATAAAAGTGAAAAATATTCGGATAGTTAAAAATGTCAGAAAATGAAACTCTTAATCATTAAGCAAAGATAATAATATTAAAAACAATAATATATTGTTTAGAAAATTATTTTTATTTACTTGAATTAATTTCACACTGCTATTGAAAATTGGATAAAAAGTGAAGAAATTTTGAAGAAAGCTGCAACTATCTAGTATTCATATTGAAGAAGATAACTATGAACAATAATAATTTATTCAAACAATTATCATTGCAAAATTTCATTGAATATTAACTCGCTTTAAGCGAAAAGTGGACCCAAATTTGGAAATTTCAGAAAAACACCGCAATCTCTATAATTATTCAAACAGAATATCGTTAGCAATAATAATAATGATAATAATAATTTGTTTAAGAATTAATACTTATTAACATCAATTGAAAATTACATTACTCTAATTGAAAATGAGACAAAAAGTGAAAAAGTTTTGAAAAACTTTGGCTTTCTAACTCTTCCCCAAGGGGAAAATCCTGAAATCGATAGTAATTTGTTAAAAAAATTTATTAAAAAATCAAGTTATTACTAGGGAGTAGTAAATTATCTAATAGAAACAATCTGCATTAAAAGAAGCACAAAAACATCATATTTAGCGCCAGAAACTCCTAAAACCCATTTTTTTTACTTATTGGTTTTTTTTGGGACCCTACAAAACAATTTTATGATGATGTTCAAAAAGTAATCTTTTATCTATATTCTAGGGCTAATTGTGAAGAGAAAAGTTGAGTTTCAACTCGATTCATGTAATTTTGACGATTCTGAATTAAATTTATAAAAACCTCTTATTTTCTTATGAGAAATAAGTGTAAATCTTCATGTGGCTTGCGCTACCTCTAAATATCATTATCTTTAAAACAAAAACAAATCGATACATTTTTTCTATCGATTTGAACAAAAAATATTCCGTTTCCAATAATAATCAACTAGAAACTTTGTGCAAATTGTGTCTCCAAGAAATGTAGTTAACGTTACCTAAATTTAAAATTTTAATTTCAAGAACTCCCACCCTCTGTTTTAATCCGTGGTTAATGGCTCGATTGTTATTATTTTTTCTTATTTCCTAAATATACTTAGTTAAAAATATTTATGTACATAGAATATTCCTTATTAATAATTACTTGCGTACGGTCTGCAGCCGGATAGTTAATAAAAGCGCTCACATTTTTATTAGAATTTTTGCCCAGTGAGAGGTAAACTGCAGAAAACCTTTCCTTAGCGCAACCTGGTACTGAAATTCGAGTTTGGCGATAGACTTTCGATATAATCCAATTTTCACACTTTTAATTTTGCTAATTTTTTAAATAACTTTTATTTTTTAGTTTTATTTTTAATCCTACAGTCCAAAAACCAATTGCTATAATTATATATTATTAATAATATTATAGTTCTGAAAATCTCTTTAAATATTTTCTCTAAATTTATTGTTCAAAATAAAAAATCATTTTTATTTTTTAAAGAATCTTAATGTATTTTTTTATTTTTTTGAAACCTTTTAAAATGCTTGAAAAGCTTCTAATTTTTTTGTTCTCAATCTTAAAAAATATACATTTCGTTAAAAAAATGTTAAGATATTTTCAAGGTTAAAATTATTTTTCAACTTGTTTATAAATTCTGAATATCTATTAAGCTTCTTTCAATTTTTCCAAAATTATGACTTTTTAATTGTTATTTATTCATCAAAATTTGCTCATCTTTAGAAATATTCTGAAATATTCTGTTAAAATTAATTTTTCATAATAAAAAAATCATTTTGAATTTCCCAGAAATCTAAAAAAAATGTTTGTAATATCTCACAGCCTTTCAAATGCCTGAAGAGGTTATAATTGTAGTTAAAAAATTCTAAATATTTTTTCAACTTACACGAGTTTTTTCTAAATAATTAAATTTGTAACTGTTATTTGTATGTTAAAATTGGACATTTTCACTTACAAATAAATATTTTTTTGAGCACAACAATCAAAATGCAAATTGTGGCATTCTAAGTTTAAGTTTAGGTCTCTGAAATTTCAAAGAATCGCGGCTTTCTCTTTCAGAAAATTCAGTTTCGAATTGTTTAGTTTCTAATATTTCAATTGCCATTATTCATTTTAAATATATAGTTTACAATTGCTAAATATTAAAAAATTGCCTTTTTCCTTTATAAAGTTTCATTTGGAAGTTTACGTTTGATTAAGTACTAAGGCTTTTGAATTAAAGTAGTTCAATTTCTAACGTCAAAATCTATAAATTGTTCAATTTTAACAGATTTAGAATCGCCCTATAAAATCTTTCAATTCTTGCTTAATTTCCAATTCACGCACTGCAGTTTAATTTTCAAAATCATTAATTTAATTATGATGTCTTGATTGAAAAAGTTTTCAATTAATCTTAGCATTGAAAAAAATTGAAATCAAACTTATTTTATAATGTATTGTATATCTTGTGGCATAAAATTGTGATATTTCGAGTCATTAAGTAGATTTTTGTTGTAACATTTCCGTTTAAAAAAATTAATTTACCATCATTTTCTGGTTTCAAAAATTCCCTGTCAGTTCCCAGTTTTACAGTCCAGCGGTCACCCTGAATTATGATATTTCAGAATCTAATTTCTTTCTTATCGAGTGATAATACATCTTTCGTGCTTGGTAGATTCACAATTTTTCTTAAGGCAAACAACTTAAATAACATATAGTTCAATAATTCTGTCATTTTTCCATTTCCCAAACGCACAATCTTTTGAATTTAAGTCTTATTTTTATAATTATAATGCAATCACTAGCTGATTTCCGCATTTCTTCATTTTGATTGAAGAAATTTGTTAAAATTTATCTTCAAAAAAATAAAGTCACCTAAAAATAGCCAGGATACTACAATAAAATATTTACCATCAATTATTTCGTTTGTGATACTTTAACTTTCAATTTACAGTGATTCAAGCAAAGCGTTGGTAAATTATTTTGAAAAGTCTATAAGAATTTATTTGATGATGAACAAACTTTTATGCGATGTGTGAAAAAGAATTGAGAAAATAATTCATCGAAAAATTGATAATAGGGGCTTTTAGAATTCAGACTGAAAAACTGGATATGCGCAGTAAGCGTTTTCCTTAGCGCCGCGCATGTTGCGTGGTTTACACCATACGCCTCTCTGGCGTTGTTTACTCAATGCTATTTCTTGTGATTTTATTTACTGAAAAAATATTTGTAGGATTAGGAATTTTTGATATTGGGAAATGACAATGAAATTACTTTCTAATCGAAATTTTGGAATTTTCAGTTATAATGAAAACAGTAATTCAATCGCATTAAATTAAACTTTATATTATAATGCGTAATACGATATTCAACGAGATAATTTTAAAAGTCTTTGCCATGGTTTTGATTTCAATTTAAAATTTAGACCTCGATTGATAAAGACAACTTATCAAATCGGGACAGAATTAGAACTGCTTTTCGAAATCCTATACCCGAAAATATTGAAATTTAAGAAACTAAATTCATAATGATTTGCAATTTAAATTCAACGTTCAATATTGAAACTTAGTCATTATATTTTCCTGATTATTATCCTTTTAATTTTAATAAAAGTCTTATATGTGAATCTTAAATAATAAAAATAACTTTCAAATTATTTTACAATTTTTAGTTGTAAATTTGGGGGTTTTCATTTGAAATTTCAAAACGAAGGCGAGTTATTTTGAGAAAGAATTCATTGATCCTAGAAAACGTCTGTTATTATATGTTGTGAGAAAATTGTAAAAAAAATGAACAATTACATATTTCAAAAATAAAAACATGAAGAATTCAAGGAAAAAGCAAAAATATATTCATCTTTTCTTTACAGAATTTCTTTTTCTTCCTATTTTTAAGTATTTTTATATTCAATTAAAGTATCAAACACTTTTTGAAATAGGTAATTGTTCTGAGTTATCTTGCACTCAATACAGTCCAAGAAAATTGTAAAAACTAAAATTTTCAGTTTGCAAAAATCGATCAAAAAACGCCAATACCTGGTTAAGGATGTACATTATGTACAATCATTCTGAAAAGTTGCCTCTCTTTAAAATGATCTATAAAATCGACAAAAAAAAATCGATTATTAATTTCGGTGAATCCTAAAGAAGTCTTCTACGCATACTTTAGAAAAAAAATCCAGGTTAAAATTTTTTATTTAACATTAGTCATATAAAGGTTTATTTTTTCCTTTCTCTTTAGGGAAAAGTTACAATTTTGATTTAAACCTATTGATCAAGACATCATTTTAATCTTTGAAGGGTTCTTCATAATTCTCTTTGGGTGCTGTTAATTAAAATTCAAACTACGATTGTTTATAACAAAAATATCTGTATGATTCTTTAATTAATTTTTTAGAATAAAATCAATCCAAATAGAATTTTAAAGAATTCTTCTAAAAACGAAATGAGACCTCGATAATTGAGATCAAATAAAAATTGTAACTTTTAACTAAAGAGAAAGGAAATGCTAAACTTTTAAATAACTTCTTTTGAATAAACCATTTTAACCTAAATTTTTTTTTTTCAAGTATGCTTAAAAGCCTCCGTGATGATTTACAGAAAATATTAATAGATCTTTTTTTGTTGAGTTTATCAATAATTTTTAAGATAGGCAACTTTTGAGATTGATTGTACGTAGTGCACATTTTAAAAGCTTTTTTAATCTGCACTGTTTTTTATTTTTTATCAGCTTAGGATAGTTTTTTAATGCTTCGTATCTTTAATGAAGAAAAGTATTAAGCACTTTGTGAAAAAAGTGAAATTTAATTTAAAAAAATTTTTTTTAAGTTGTTGTCATGTGAAAAAATATGATAGCAACTTTTCCAATTAAAAAGAGTTACATTTAAAATGAAACAAAATAAGAATATTTCCAACCAAATAATGAAAATATTAGATGAATAATTCACTTTTAAGTCAAAAAGTACATTTTTATCTAAAAAGAAATAGCAAGATTTTTACAAAAAATGTCAACTAAAAAAGAACGAACTTTTAAAATAAAATTTTAATTTAAAATAAAATAGTTAAAACTTCAACTAAAAAGAATTACCTTAAAATAGAACAGTCCATATTTAGTTTGAAAAATGAATTTTTAAACTAAAAAAAGAATATTTAACAAAATAGTTTATTATTTTACCAAAAATTCTGATTAAAGCCAAGAAGAGGAATTTTCTGGAAAGCAATTAAATTTTCAACAGAACAGCTTATTTTCAACAAAACATTTAAATTTTAGACTAAAAAGATAAATTTTCATAAAAAATGAAATAAATCAATTTTCACTTCAAAACTAAAATTTTCATCCAACTAGATAAACCTTGAACTAATGATGTGAAGTTTTAATAGAGTAGGTAGTTCACCAAGCAGGGAAATTTTTCACCTGAAAAGGTTACTTTTTACAAAAATATTTAAATTTTCAATAAGCTACTCCAATTTTCTATCGAATGGTGAAATTGTTACCTAAAAAACATAATTTTGAACTTAAAATTTAATGCAAAAATTTTTAAATATAAATAGCTCACTTTAAAGTAAAATAAATAGTCAAATATTCAACAATTCGAGATACATTTTTAAACAGAAAAGACAAATTTTCCATGACACATTAATCATTTCAACAAAAGAAGATTTTCCAGGCAAGAACGAAAAACATGGAGTTTTCGCCTAAAAATTGAATTTTCAAGCAAATAGTTGAGTTTCTAGTAAAATAATAAAACTATCAACAAACAAAAATTTTTAATAAGAAAAAAGTTGACGTTTTAATAAAATATTTCAATTTTAGAAAAAATTTAATTTCAACTAAATTATAGAATTTTTAGCCAGAAGTCATAATATTAAACCAAATATGCCATGAAAATTAGAAAAGAAGACTCATTTTGGCTGGCGAGAATAATATGAAAAGATTATTAGAATTTCGTCTTTGTTTAAATATAATACTGCTGTCAACTTTTATCTTTCCTCTATGTGAACAAGCCTGATTCATGCGAGTCATTTTTTAAACCTAACTTTAATGCTTTTTCCGAAAGCTATTTATTCAATTTCTTAACACTAATTTTCAAACCATAAATTGCTTTCTTTAGTTTACAAACTTTATTTTGCCCTGTTTCTTTCGCTAAAATCTAAACCTTCTTTTATCGCTTCTTATTTTCTAATGATTTATGATAACTATTACAGATCTAAATAAGGTTGGTGTCGATACTCGACCCTCCTTTTTATCATTTACTCAATTTTCTAATTAATATTTATTTGTTAAAAATTTCTCAACACTTATATTCTTGTTCACACATTACATAAAGTTACTTTAAACACTTTTACCTTTCCACATCCTAACTGCAGTTACGTAACATTTTTTTTGTGTTAGTTTAAATAACTTAATAGACGTTTTGTAAGTAAAAACAGATTTTTAGGATGAAGAGCAGTATAGAAATAAAGTAAACAGTATTTTGATGTAACACAAAAATGCCTTTTTCATATTTTTTTAGTTACACACATTTTCAAATTATTTACAAGGAAAGAAGTATCAGCAGTTTTTTTTAGAATTATGTAAATTTCATCATTTTCATGAGACAATTAGGAAAGATTTTTAAATATTTCAGATGTGTCAAAAAAAAGAATAGAGAAGATTTAAAAAATATATATAATTCATTTTACAAATTATTATTAAAATTATAGCCTTTTTAGAAGATATTTAGGGTTTTTATAATTTCAGAAGAAATGATAAATATTTTAAAAATTTTCGGAAATATTTCCAAAGTTTAAAATATTTTAAATCTATGCAAAGCCTCTTGAATTCCTAAAACTATTTTCAAATGAATCCAATTTTTCTTGAAATTTTGGGAAATATTTGATGTTTCAATATCTTTTTGAATTTTCTCCTAAAGTTGATGTTTCAAATTAAAAAATCGAAAGAAATTGTTTTGGGAACCTAAAGAATTTATGTCATTATCCTGAATTTTTTAAAAAGTCCTAAAATATCTTACAAATTTTCATTGTTTTTCAATCGTTTCAAAACTTCTACATTTCTCTTAAATTTACTAAAATTATTTCTAAAATTATATATTATAGCACGATGTTGTTTAAAAAACTTTTAAACCCCTTTTTCCTTAATTTTATAAAATGTTTTGTAACGTTTTGTAATCTTTTGTAATGAGCTCCTAGAATTCATGATAAAAAAATGGTTTGAAATTCTCCCATGAATCTAAACTATATATTTTTCCTTCTCTTGAAGCCCCAAAAAATTAAGTTTACCCAAATTTAAATTAAATCGTGGAAAATGGAAATGATTGTCTTGAAATCTTTTATATTTTGTTAAAAAACAATTTTGAAATCTCTAAAATCGAAAATAATTATTTCAAAATGAAATATTAACTGCTTCAAATTTTCCCATAACTGTTTAAAAAAATGTAATCTTAAAATCTTTTGAAATTATTCAGACTTTTGAAATTATTAATTACTATTAATTTTTTATTGGTCTATTTCTTAAAATAAGTTTTTTCAATGATTTTATTTTAGTTAACTCTTTGAAAAATCAAAAAAAATATTACCCAGATGTAAAAAAAAAATTTTCTTTTTAAAAAATCTGGAATTATAATATGGTAGCAAAATGTTAAGAAAATATTATTGCACAACATAAAATACTTATTTTAAAATTCAATCTTTATCTAGTTCGATGTTGTTAAAAAATTAGTCATCTAACAATGAATTGATTTTTTTATCAATGATAACATAAAAGGCATTAAACAATTATTTGTTTTATTTGTAACTTTTAATACTAATTTCAGAAAAAAATCAAACGTATTTCCATATGATTTGAAAAATCGAATGTAAATACACATATCAGTACATCAGAGTCATTTGAAAAAATATCTAATTGACATAATATAATTTCAAATATAAATTAACTTTTAACATTCAAATTATATTTAATATTTCACTATAGAACCTTTAAGTCAATAATTAAATTATGTGACTTTAATTTCAGGAACTAAGTTTTAATCTTTATTTACCTTAATAATCAAATAACGTTAATTAGCTAATAATCAATTGACCATTTTATATAAGAAAAACCATTAAAATATAATTCTGTTATAAAACATTCAAATATCTTTAACTTTATATATTTTTGCAAATTAGAACTTTTATTTACACAATTTTTATTTAATGTTAAACTTTTAAACTAATTCGACACAATCTCATTTTTAGTAGAATCGATTGATAATGAATCAATTAGTTCCCAAAATAAAAAATATGTAACAATTATTTTCATTGAAACATTCAAATAATGTTTACATTATATGTATATTCTCTTTTAAATTTTGAAACAGGATTTCTATACGTCTAATTTATTAATAACCTTTGTCACTAATTAAAACCAATATTAATAAAGTTTGAAGAAAATTATTAGCTAATAATGAATTAAATTGCTCACCACATAAAAATCCTTAAATAATTTGTTCCGCTGATTTTAAATTTCATTTACAAATATTTTTTTTTTTAGTGACTTATTATTAATTTAAAGGAAAAAATTAAAACATTTTTGCATATACTTTCGAAAATTAAATTAAGATATTAATCTCAGAACACCAGCATAATTCCGAAAAATTACTTAATTGAAATAGAGGTACTTGAAAAATAAATTGATTTTTATTATGCAAATCATATTCAATGTTCCATTATATAACCTACAAGTAAATAATTTAATTATTTTTTACTCATGTTACTTAAGTTGGAGGTAATAAATTTTAATGTTTATTCAATTTAATGTTAGAAAAAAAATATTCAGCTTATATCAATCCATCATTTTACAAGCTAAAAAGCATTACACAATTATTTTCATGAAAACATTCAAATAATATTTACATTATATTCTAATTCAAATTTGAAACTGGATTTCTCTACATTTAGTTTATTAATAAGCTTTCTAAGTAAGTTAAAAAAAATTAAAATATGTGTAGATATAATTTAGAAAATTGAATTTAAATGCCCATTTTACAATATCGGAAGCACCATAAAAAATGATATAATTGTAATACAATTAATTAAAAGAAAAAAGAAACTTTTATTACGAGAGTAATAGACAATATTTAATTACATAATCTGAGAGGAAATGACATATTAATATTACTAAATATTAAACAATTTAAATCTAATATTTATGTACTTTAATATTTTCTTTTTTATAAATATGTTTTAATTTATATAATAATAATATTACTCTTAACGATTTCAGAATATATCTATTAATTTAATAATCTTTTATATAATTTAACAAAGTTAAATTTTAAGATGAAATTAAAAAATTATTCCTGTAAACTTTTATAAACCAATTTAAAATTTATTGAAATTATATTTAATTTCAAATTTGTAAATAATTTCAAAATATGAAATATGAATATAATATTATTATAAAAATTATAAGCATGTACAGCATAATATTATTAAGCTTTATATAATTTGCAAATATATAAATCATCATAATATTATTATTATAACTAAAACGTGAAAAAAAGTATTTGTCAGGGACTCAATTATGTAAAATTTATAATTAATATAGCTCCAATATTATATATATGATAAATTTTGATTAGATCATGGTAAATTAAAAATACGGTATTATTTAATTTTAATCTAAAAGTAAAAAGTTTTTAAACAATAAATCATGAACATAATTGAAACATTCATAAAATCAATTTATTTAATTGTAATTTAGCTCATAATAATTTAATATTAATTTAATTTATAATAACTTTATATTGAAATAACACTTTCCATTATAATTGATAGCATAATATTATTAAACTAAATGATTTCACAATATATTTATTAATTTAATATTCTTTTATATTATTTAAAGAAATGGATTTTAATATAAAATTTAAATTATTATTCCTGTAGCATTGAATAAGCCACATTTTGGTGAAAAGTATCTTCAGTAATTTAATGTAACGATTGAAACAAATTCCAATATTAATACATAATAATAGTTCATTAAAAATGACCCCCGTGTAGAAATCCAAATGGGGAACCAGCCTGGTACCCGTCCATTCGCCCCACTTACAGTCGGGGGCTATTCGGGTCATCTACCTAGCCCCCGACCAGTAGCGTCATGGTAGATTAGTCGGGGCCTGATCGGGTACTAGTAGGGGTCATATGATAAAACATCCACGTGGAATATTAACCAAACTCCCCAAAATTTGTGGAACATCCCCTAAAAGTTTGTCAAAATACTTTTTATTTACGGAAAACTCCATAAAGTTTTTTGAAATATTTAAAAGTGCTCAAATTTACTCAAGATTTAATGATGAACATTTCCTACGTTTGAAAATACATAAATTTATGTAACTAAAATTCCACAAAATTTGTGGAATATTCATTAAAAAAAAAAAAAAACTTCAGCTGGAAGGCAGCAATGGAAGAGTTTCGCTCTGAAGGAACCGCCATGTTGGTTACAATAGTCTCTGCTCCAGGTAATTACGCTTCGTTACATGTGGACTGCTGTCTTAAACACTCGACGCGTCATTTCTGTTGCGCGAGAGGCGGCACGTCGCGCACTTTCGGATTTTCTTTAAAGCTACCAGTCCAGAACCGCAAGACTCAAATGAATGTGGTAGCAAAATCTGAACTGTACCGTGCTTAATAGCTTACTACTAGGATACTGCTCTTCACTGATTAATCAAAAACTTTTTCTCTTTTCAATTTCAACTACATGAAGGATAAGACTTTATTTACATATGGCAAACCTTTCAGGTCAATTTAAAAATAAGTATCTGTACAAATTTAGAGACTTATGACTTTTGGCAGACTTTTCACCTACATCTATATGTATTTTTTCCAATATGGATTTTCTTAAAATTCCGTACAAAGGTATTTATAAATGTTCCTAGAAATTCGCAATTTTCTAAAAAATACTACAAAAAAATAAGATTACGTCTTTTTGAAGATTTTCATCGTTATTTTTATAAAAAGTTGATTTTCGTACAAAATTATTAACTTAATAGTTATTTATTAAGTATATTTAAGATGAATTTAAGATTAATAAATCTTTCCTCCAAAGAACGCTGTAAAATTATTGTTAAATATATTCTTAGTGTTTTAGAATAAAAAATCATTACGCTTTTTTAGATATTACCACATTTGATAAAACTTCGCCGAAAACTCAAACATAAGAATAACCCGACCAGAGCCCTACTAGCTCCTGATCAGAGCCTGAAGATTACCTGCACGGAAATTAGTGAACAAAAAGGCCCGACTAGCCCTTGAACAACCACCGACCAGCCCCGACTGGAATTTTGACAACCAAAAGCCCAACTAGTCGCCGATTAGTTTTTGACTGGGTACATTGTCAAAATTAATAACCCGACTAGCCCCAGATTAGTGCCCGACTAGTAATAGGGCCAAATGGGGCTATTTCCACACGGGTTCATCGGGTCAAATATTCCAAGTATGCCAGTTTTAAATCGATTGTTGTATTTTCAATAATTTTATACAGTTTTCTATTCGTTTTCATATCAAAATAACTCCCCTAAAATATTTTTGCAAAATATTTACTTTTTTAAAGTTATTAACAATCAAATTTCTTGATTTTTTTTCAAAAATGGATTACTCGTCAACGGTTCCTCAAAATTCAATAATTAAGTTGTGAACATTTTTGTTGCAATTGAAAATTAATTAAATTTCTCTGACTTTGTAGGAATTTTTCCACGAGCCAATAGATTCTACAATTTCTACGGAAATTTTGGGGAACTAATTAGTTTGTATTTTGCAGGAGTTCAAAAGTTATTGATTTGTTTGTGACCGCTCTTCGACATCCAGCGATAATCGAGCACATTCGAACGCGATAGTTCAATCTTCAACGAAGCATATTGAAATTTTTCACCGGGGAAAAATTTAGTAGTTGATATTTAAATTAAGAATCTCAATTATTTTAAATACCGACTATTACATTTTTTTATGAATAATTTATCTTTTTTGGTTTCCGATTCAATTACCAAATTGAATGTTCGTACCGATTTGTTGAAAAAATACTTTTTTGGAAGAAAATTAATCTTTTTGTTTGAAAATTGTCACTATACTATGTTGAAGATTAAACTATTTTATTTAAATTCCAGTTTTTCTGTAAAATTTTTATTGGTTCAGTTAAAAATTCATCTTTTTGTTGGAAAAATTAATTTTTTTTTGGTTAAAATTTCTTTTTTATCAAAAACTAATCTTTTCCACGATAATTTGACTATTCCATTTTTTATGTTAGGAATTCACATGTTTTGATTGAAAATTCAGACACTTGCTAAAATACTTAACCACTCTCTTAAAAAATAATATTTATGCTTGAAGATTAATTTATTTCTTTAAAATTTTATCTATGCCTCCTTGAAAATTAAATCACCTTATTTCTTTTATTAAAAAGTAATCTTCTTGGTTGAAAATTCATCTTTTTGATCAAAAAATAACCATAACTGGTATAAAGTTAAACTGCTTGATTAAAAATGTTTTTTTTTAACACTAATCATTTCAGTTTAAAATTTGTTACATATTGTACTTAATATGATACCCACAATAATTTTATTCCAAATAATTTATTACTCATTTATTTCCCTATTTCTTGGCTTAAAGTTGATCCACTTGATTAGAAATTTAATTTTTCAATCATGCTTCATTCTTTTAATTCAGAATTAATCTATTTTGTGAAAAAGTGAACTATTTGTATAATATTATTTTTTTTAATTCATCTTTTCACTAAACACTTAACCATTCAACTTTTGGTTGAAAATTGATTTTTTTAGTTCATAATGGATCTATTTTGTTGAAAATTCATTTTTTTCATGAAAAAATTGACATTACCTTGTAGAAAGTTGATTGATAAAAAATGCGCTTAATTAAAAATTCATTTTTTCATTAACAATAATTGTAGATACAGCAGATCCAAAACTTTTTTTCCTTTCTTCGACCGTTTTAATTTTCAATAAGTATTTCAGCTAAATTCAGCAATATATTCGGTCTTAGGGTCAATTATGAAGTCAAAATAAAAGCTTCCAAAATAACATGTAAAAAACATATTTATTAACAAAAAAAAAATCCTCAACGCCTCGACCAATACTGTGGGTCTTCCTTAAGAGTAGATATACATATCTATAATTTTATTTAAAAATTTTTGAGCGTAAACTTCATTATAATTAGTGTCGTAAGAGGGATATTAGTTTGAACAAAATTAAAAATTCATATTGAAACATACCTGAGTCAAAAAGCAATGTGATATTTATAAAAAAACAAATAGCGTCATTAAAAAAAATGTTTAAAAAGAATCAAAATTTCTATTGATTGAAGCCTCAAAGATATTGGAGACGCTCCAATAATTTATCAAAATGTCATATAATATAAGATTGAATAAATTAAGTTGCTTTAAAAAAAAAAAGAATTTAAAAAAGGGATAGTTGGGTTAATGCATAATGCTTTGATAAATTTGGTTTATATTTAATATTTCAATTGTTACATTATTTGAAGCTTTGATGTATTTATTAATATAAAATTATTCAAAGACACGTCTTTTAAAAGTATTATTTTCTTTGGGCAAGATTTTAATATTTACAGAATATCATTGAATTCATTGTTAATAATAAATATATCAACACTCCAATCAATTTATAAACTAAAATATTGGACATATACCAAATTTATCAAAGCATTATTCATTAACCCTTCTCCCCCTTTTTAAAATTGTTTTTACTTAAAACATCTTTTTATTAAAAAATTAAGTATACCCGGTAGAAAGTTGAACCACTGAGTTAAAAATTCATTTGTTCATTAACATTTATCATTTTACTTGAAAATTCGTGTCATCTTGTACTGAATATGATACCGGCGCGCTTCCGAACGTGCTCGACCGGCGCTGAAGGTTGGAGCGCGTTCACAAAAAATTCAATAACTTTTGAACTACTGCAAAATACAAACTTTTTTTCTCACAAAATTTTTCGAAAAAGATGGCAGAATCTATTGGAACATGGAAGAATTATTTCACAGGCGGAAAAGTTTAGATAATTTGAAATTGTTTAAAACAAACGATTATTTAAACATTAAACAAATGTTTTTCACTACCGAACAATTGCCTAGCGTAAAGTATACTTCGTAAAAAAAATCGGTGAGTGCCCAGTGGGCACAAAATTTGACGACGTCTTTACGATATCATTACGACATCTTTACGACAACTTTACGACATCCTATGTTCATGTCGTTACAGTGTCTTTACGATATCGTAAAGACATCGTAAGATCAAACGACATATTTACGATATCATAAAGACGACTTAACGACACGGACATAGGATGTCGTAAAGTTGTCGTAAAGATATCGTAACGATGTCGTAAAGACGTCGCGAAATTTTTTGCCTACTGAGTGACACTTGGGTAGTGTTACTCGTAAGACGGATTAAATCGCTCTGTTAAATCGCAAATTCTGCGCAATTGAATCTTTTAATCATTTCTGAATGTGAATCATCTTCCATTCCTTTCGTTCTCAACATTTTAGAGACGGTAACATCCCTGGCGGACCGAAGGAACCTTTAAAAAGTACACGGTAAGGCCCCCTTCGTGTCTCCATTCGGCTCCTTTTTAAAAAACTAAAGAAAACTGCAAGAACAACTTCTAAATTGTTGAAATTCGGATTCTACGTTAAAATTTGCATTCGAAACTCACGTATTAATCGCAATACTTTTTCTTGCAGCGTTAAAAAGTAAAAAAAAAAAAACCTGTCATTTACATGGGCCGAAGGCGCCTTCAAGTGCATTTTCTTTTAGTAGCAGACAATAAGCGTTCGGTCGATAACTTTAAGAATTTTGTCTGGATGCTAGCGCCACACAGTGGAAACCTCAGACATCAACGCTTCGATGCAAGTGAAAAAGAATTTTATTTTTAAACTTCGTGCGGAACATACTACTTGATCTATTATGGATGCGCTTGAAGTCACCTTCAGCAGAAGTTAATGACTTTTTTTTTTTAATTTTGAACGATGCAAAAAAAAGTATTGCGATTACTGCGTGAATTTCTAATAGAAAATTTAACGTCGAATCCGAATTTCAACCGTTTAAAAGTTGATCTTGCTGTTTTGTTATTCTTTTAAAAAGGAACCGAATAGGGTCTTTTCGGGTACTTTGTAGAGGCTTTATTCGGTTCCTTCGGTCCGCCAGGGAAGTGTGTGAGATTTTTCGGTTGTTTCTTATATGAATAATTTATTAATTGCGTCATTTTAACATATTATTGTAAATATCCAAATCGCTTTTCTTTAACTCCATCTGAAAATAACTCTTCTAATTTTTTCCCATAGGCATGTAGCTTTTTTATCAAAATATATACATAAACTAGTATTCGCGAAACGCCTCAACAATATTAAATCTCCTGCTATGTTTCCGCAGCAATCAGATTTGCTAATTTGATTATCTATTTTGTAAAACCTTATAATAAAAAAAATCACTACTCCCATCCAATTCAATTTTCGTTCTACTCATTTTTATTTGTGTCCTCTATTATCTCTAAAAACATCTTTTGAAATAATTCGAAATCAATCTTTTATTTATAAAATGATCCGTCGTTCCACAATCAGCCATACAAATTGTAATTGTATTTGTATTTGCATTTGTAATTGTATTTTTAATCTATGCAATAGGATTTTTAACATTTGCATAAAAAATTATTTTGTAATATTTCATATTCGAATTATTATTTGCGATATTGTTGTGTGACATTTTCTTCTACTCTTTGAACATCTTTCAATTCATTCAATAAGATTTCGTAAGCTATTTTATCCCTAATCTACTTTTCTGATAATTTTTAACTGAATTATTTGTGATAATGGCTTTTAGCCATCTCTTTTCTTCTAAAAATTTTTCTATATCTAAATTATTCAGATTTGACACGCATGTATCTCCAACAGCTAAAAGATTGATAAATTTAACTCTCAATCTAAACAGTATTTCCCAGCTTCCAGTTAGATATTTTTATTTGTTAACTTAAAATATCGTTTGATAGTAATTTTTCTTGCTATTTTCTTAAGTTCTTATGACTTTTTTAATTAGCTAAATTTTGTTCTAGCCTTATCTCTCACTTTTAACAATTTTGCTACTTTCATATATAAATTATTTTATATTAGTAACTTTATAGAATTCTGATTATCTGTATTAGTTTAATTATCTTTTTGGAATTGAGTATCATAATTTTGTTTATTTCTAATTTTTCATACAGTATTTTGCAGCCAATTTTTTAAGTTTTACTTTGTTTTACAAAATTGTTTTGTTTCACAAAATTTTTTAGCGTCGGTTGTCGCTTTGGCTGTTATTCTAAAAAATATAAGAATCTAATTGAATTTCAGTTAAATTTCTAAACATTTCGTTTTAACCCTTCATGGACCAAACGTACATTTTTCCAAAACTTTATTCCTTGATATTTTCTGCTAACGAATTGATTGTTAAAAAATTTCAAAACAATAAATTCTAAAGTGGAATCGCCTGAACTTCTAAAATGCGTCATCAGAATTGAAACAAAATTGAAACTAAAATAATCATGGTCGCTTATTTAACAAAAAACACGAATTTTTTATGGCATCAAATCTTTATTTAAATATTTTTGTATCGAACTTGTCAATACGCACCTCTGAAAAGTGAAATTTTTGTATCCATGGACCCTAAGCTTCAAAATTCATAGGTTAATTTTCCGGAATTCTAGATGGTGTATCCAATATGGCTACAAAAAATGAATGGAAAATTCTTATTTTTACAAAAATTCGCTCATGGTGGTTTTCAGGCCAGCTGATGACGAATCCGAAATCATATTTTCAAAATTCAAGATGGCAAATCGAACACTGCTGCCGAAAATGATTAAAACATTTCGATTTTTGAAAAAATCCCACCTGGAGTTTTTTGGGACCGCTGATTATGAATACAAAGCGAGATTTAAAAAATCCAAGATGGGCGAAATGCGAATTTTTATAAAAATCAGAATGTGTCAGTAATTTTTGGCTGCCATATTATATCCGCTATCTTGAATTTTGAAAATCTGATTCCGGATTCATCATCAGTTGCCCCGAAAATCCCTATATATATATTAATTTATGGAAATTATTTGAAAATATTAGTCTCACATGGAAAAAAAGGTATTGCGAAAAAATCGTGGCTTTGAGCCGCCATATTGGACATCCCCATCTTGAATTTCGCAAAACTAACCTACAGGTTTTAAAGCTTAGAGTCCATGAACGCAAGAATTTCACTTTTTAAAGGTTTATCGTTACAAATTCGGGAAGAAAATACTTAAATAAAGATTTAATACAATGCGAAGTTCGTAATTTTTGTTAAATAAGCGAATATAATTATTTTAATTTAAACTGTGTTGCAATTCTGATGATGCATTTTGAAAATTCAGTTATTTTGAAACATTTTATAACAAAAATAGAATAGTTAAATTTTTATTCGAAAACAATAATTTTCAAACAAGAAAATAACTAATTTGCGACGAAACAAAATTTTCAGCTAAAATGATGAACCTTGATCCAAATGAATCCTTTTTTAAGAAAGTATTTTACATTACTAGTTTCACTTTTTCCTAAGGATAGAAATTTATAAGCTGAAAAGATAAATAAAAAAAGTATTTATTATTACATTTTTTTTAATTTGTCCGATATGTGGGCCATTTTCTTTTTGTCTAAAATTGTTTTTTTCTTTTGTAGAGGATTTAACTCTGCCGTTGAAAATTCGTTTTTTTATGGTTATAATTAAATGTTTTGGATTTTAAATTTAAATATTTTTAGTTAAAATATTAACTATATATAGTTCAATATTCAACTGTTTTGTTAAACATTTGTCATATCGTTTAGAAATTATTTCGTTAATTTGTTAAAAATTAAGCTGTTTCAATGGAAAAGGAAGTTTTAGATAAAAGTTAAATTATTTCTTTCAAAATTCGTCTTTTCATTTTAAAAATACAACAACAAAAAAACGATTGATGTTTTCTTTTAGTATGAACTAAAACGATTTTCTTGACTAAAATTTTGATATATTTTGTTAAAAAGTCGTCCCTATGCTTTATAAAATAATTTATTTTTGTGAAAAATCAGGATCAAAATTGAACTATTTCATTTTTGGTTTAAAATTGATCATTTTTAGTGAGAAGCTTCAGTCTTTTCTTAAATATTGTTTTTTTTAGTAGAAAATTAATTGTCTCAATTGAAAATTCATTTGCTGGTTTTAAATTTTTAGTATTTGGTTAAATATTTGGTTAATAAAAACATTTGGTCTAAAAATTAATTTATTTTTAAGAAATTTCACCAATTTTGGTTTGAAATACATCTTTTTAGTTAAAATATAATTTGCTCAGATGAAAAAGAAATTTTTGGTTAAAAATTCGTCTCTCTGGCTTAAAAATGAAGAAATTGGATTAAAACTTTTTTTTTATTTCACAAGGAAAAATTTTTTGTGAATAAAATGATTCATAATTTTTAAAAAATTCGTCTTTTCGGTTTAGAAATTAATTTCTTTTTGTAGAACTTTTTTTGTTAGAAATCCAACTGCATGGTAAAAATAGTAATCTGCTTCGATTGAGTAGAAACCTTATGGTAAAAAATAAAACTGTTTTGTTTCAAATATATCTTTTTAGCTTGTAAATTCAACAAAATATTTGAAATTTTCTTTTTGGTTTTTTTTTTCGTTCGGTTATCAATTAACTGTTTTGTTAAAAATTCTTCTTTTTAGTTTAGCCTCCTTTTCCATTTTTGGTCAAAATAAACTTTCGAAATATGAATAGTTTAATTTTCAGTTTCAAAAAATGACGTTAAAAAACTTATTATCAATCAGTCTATTTTTACAACAAAATAGGAATTTTTAATAAGATAGTTGAATCCACAACCAAATCGAAGAAGTTCTAATAAATGAATTTTTGACAAAATACTTTAGTTTTTGAGCTAAAAAGTCGAATATCTTGGAAAAAATTTGACTTTCAAAGGGAAAAAAACGAACTAGAAATTTTTTGTTTACTTAGAAGAGATCAATTTTCAATTAAATAGTTGATTTTTGCAAATGAAAAAGAATAATTTTAACGACCAATTTAAACATTATATTTTTAGTACAGAAAATTAATGTCCCACAAAATAGTAACATTTTGAAGTATTTAGTTTAATATTCTTCCAAATTAATTGCATTTCAAACAAATAATATAATTTTTTATCAAAAAATAAAATTTCCAACGAAATAGTAAAATTTTCTACCAATTGGTCAAACCTAAAATTTTTTTTACAATCTTAAATCAATATTAAAAAAATATTAATTATAGATAATGTAGACAAAAAAATTACATCAAATTTATCAATACATTCGCTTGGTAAAAAACCTTAACATCAAACATAAAGAAAATTAAAGTCTAACAATGTAACGAAAGTGGGAAAATGATGTTATTTTTAATTACAAAATTTCAAAATTGATTAATCCCTACTCTAAGCGTTAAAAATTAGTTCAAGTAGGCGCTCAAAAAAAGCTTTCCCTACTTCTCCTTCCCCACTTTACCACTTCCCTTCGCTAATTTCTCCCTTATATACTTTCATCTTTCCTCGCTTCCCCAGTAAGCACATCCATTCTCCTACTTCCTTCCTAGGCCTCACTTCCCTTCCCCTTATAATTTTCATTTCTAAACATTTACCCTACTTTCCCTCACTTACACTTACTTCCGCTATTTCCCCGCCCTATTACTTCCTTTCATCTTCTACACACCCCATCACTTTTTTACAGTCAACTAATTTCCCATACGTGCTGCGTACCATCTGCAACCTGATAATTATTAGCAGCGCTCGCATTTGTTTGAAGTTTTGGTAACGGGAGGGGAAAGCTGCAGAAAATCTTTCTCGGGCTTCAGCCGTCACCAAAAGTCGAGTTTGGATGTAGACATTGAAGATCATCAATTCTTCACACTTATTTTCGCCATTTAAACATTTAACAATCAGTAAAAATCATGTTTTATTTTTATTATAATATTTTTTTGGATATTAAATTAATTAATTGTGATGTAGTTTCGGGGGCTTCTAGACCGACCCCGACCATCGGTGCTATCGTTTGAGGGGCTTGGAGAATCATTCCAAATAGTTGTCTCATCGATTTGGGGGCTTCTTGAACGATCCCGCATAGCTGTTCCATGGTTTGGGGAGCTGCTTAAACCATTCTGAACAGCTGTGCCCTGGGTTAAAGGGCTTCTTGAGCGATGCCGAAAAGCTTGATTTTCAGTATTCATTATACGTGTCATTCCACTTTTTATATTTTTCATGATTCTTTGGCCGTCTAAATTATAAATTGGATTACAAGTCAACCCATCTAACCAGCCGATGATATAATTATTTTTCGATACTACAAATAGAGGTTCTACAATTTGAAGTAAGCGACAATTGACTTCAACGACGCAAACATCAGGAATGTCTTCTGGCAAAACTTTAAAAAATATGTAACCAGGGTGTCCAGGAAGTTGTCCAGATGGAGGAAATTTTCGTATACGCAGGCAATCTAAAACATCGGGACAATGTTTGTTATAAAAATAAATCTTCTAGTTATTGAACATATACAGGGTGTCCAAAAATCAACGAAACACCTAAATAATTTTGCAGGTAAAATATTCTTTCAAAAAGATCGAAGTTATTCTTGGATTATCTTTTAACGGGGAATCCAGGGGTGACCTTTAATTTGACCTTTAAGGTTATTTCAAGGTGAACTTTGTTTTTATAAAAATGGGAACTGCTATTTTTGACAACGGCAATCGAAAGAGCGGGAAATTTTACGTCCAAATATGTACTAAGGTCTTGGTTTAAGGATGATCTTGAATATATCTAAAGGTTTTTAGGCTTGACGTAGGTATGATTACGATATAATCTGTACTTCTTTGGCTTAGGTGTTTACGAAAAAGGTCGAGGTCATTCTTTGAGTCACTTTTAACCAGAAGTACAGCGGTACAGATTGGCCCCGACTCATATCTGGGTGAAGCTTAAAAATCTTTAGCTGAAGTTTAAGCTGACCCTTGACTCATGACCTAAGTACATGTTTGGACATGAATTTGCGCTCTCTTTTGATTTCCATTGATAAAAATAGGGCTTCCCATTCGAAAAAAACGAAGTTGACTCGCAATAACCTTGAAAGTCAAGCTCAAGGTCAAATTAAGGGTTACCAATGGATTCCTCGTTTAAGTTACTCTAAGAATGACTCTGTGTGTTGGCGCTTACAACTGAAATCAGCTGAAACTAGTTTCAACGGTTTAAAACGCCAAATTAGTACGATCATTTATCAAAACTAGTTTTAACCAGTCAAAACGCGAAGTTAGCAAGTACTTTCGGGAAAACCCGAAATTTTTTATAATTTCATCTTATTTAATTAATCCCATCTTAATTCCATCTTATATAACTGAAACTATCATCTAAAGCTGGAGGCACCCAATTGTGCTTTTGTAAGAACTAGGTTTAACTGTAGGATTCAGTGAAAGCCCGAAACATTTAGTGCTGTATAGAAATAAACCAAACTGTCACTTTTAGTCACCCCGTTCTCAGCCTGCCTAGAACTCCAGGCTCACGCAGATTCGCAGGGGAGTAGGGAGAGATCAGTTGTGACATATATACATAGATATATATTCAAATTGGAAACGAGTCAGGCGGCCCTCACTGTTAATGTTTCCTTGTCCCCCGAAATCAGTCCAAGGCCATTTGAAAGCAACCCCCAACATTTGACTGAAAGCGAGAGTTTGGTGTATACGCTTTGAGAAAATCACTTCCGCTGTCGATTTTTAGGGACTGGTCACATAAAAGTGATTGCTCACATCTCGGAATCCATTTCCAGGTCAACCATTTCGCCGCCCCCACGAAACGTTGGAAGAAGGTAGGACTTTGTACAAAATTATTTTTGTGACCTGTCAAACGGTTGTTTCCGGCCGTTTGGTTTTTCAAAAGCACCTAAACGGTGAGGTAAATATGATTATTCTGATATCTTGACAAACCCATATTTAAGAAATCGTAGTAACAAAAGTAAGAATAATTTTAAACTTCTGCCTGGTCAAATCCCTTATTCTGCAATTGCACCAATCTTTGGGTTATTATAATAGAACTTGGTTACTTCGCGTTTTGAATAGAAAACTGAAATGAATTTTTTTAAATTTGGTCTGCCAATTTATTGTGGCCTTTTTGTTTTTGAACATTTGAACGTAAAATTCAAACTCCTTGACCCCCGAAACCCCTGACGTTTACTTTTTACGACCAGAGTCAGTTTTTTAAATCTTGGTCCGCCATTTTGTTGTACAAGTTTGACCTTAAATTTGAATTCCTTGATCGCGAAAACCTAAAGGTACTCCGCTTCAAAAAAGTTATCTCACTGTTTGAATTTGGGTCAATTTTTTGGGGTTTTCCGACCACTGCGTGACAGGAGAAACTGTACAATAATTTGAATTCACGTAACTGTCACCGTTTTCTTTCTAGTGATTATTCTTATTTTTTGAATGGAGTTTATGGTGATTTAATTAAAAAGTATGAATCAAAAACCATTTTTAAAGTTCAGAGGCCGCCATCATGGAATTTTTATCAACGTTGAACCTACGGGATCATCAGAAATTTTCTGGCGCTTTAATGTTTTTCATTTTGAAGCATTGAAATATTTATGTGAAAGTTGCGAAAATAAACTAATAAAGAAATATTCAACTGGCTGTCATTTTTTGGGGTTTTCACATTCTAAATTTTACTTCCACTTTTTACAATACAAATGAACTTCTGGAAAAAATGCACAAGGGACGCACATGTTATGATAATGCATTCTTTGAAGCCGAATGAGCTTTAACAAAAAGAGAATTCACAATGACTAAGCTTCAGTCGTCCATGGATTTTCCCTTTACATTAAAAAGTCCTACACAAAAATAGGGTAGAACTAAAATAATCGAACGAACAGGGAAAGATCAAAAAGATAATTTCTGTTGTGATAAACAAAAATAAAAATCTAACGAATAAGTTTTAAAAAAATGACACGAAGAACGGAAAAAATGAACATACTAAAGTTGATCAACCAAAAAATATCTACAAATTTCTTATTGAACATTTTTTAAAGACGCGTGCTTCTTCTTTTTACTCGCGAAATACAAAGAAAATTCATTGACAGAAGTTGTTCATAAGAAAAAATATCGACGAATTGTAAACTAGTTATTTTTGATACAACGCGTAGTCTTTATTTGAATCGCTACTAAATATATTAACAAATTAAAGTCTTTGAAAATAGACGCAAGATATGAAAAAAATAAATAGGCAAAAGTTCTGTATCAAAACAAGATCGACAAATTGTTTATAATATTTTTTGTGTAGTTTGAATTATAAAAATAGCTTTAAAAAAAGATTTAAATTTTTAGAGGTAAAAAATATTAAAAAGTTGTTCACCAAAACGAGATATACAAATCGCATAAATTAGTCCTTAACAGAACGCATCGTTTTTGTTCAATTCGTTAAAAATAAAATTTCAGTTAGAACATTTTTTCACAAAAACGACACGAGCTACAGTAAAATTTTAATAAACAAAGTTATTATTTATAGAAAAGTGCTTAATTAGGACGGGCGCTTGTTCAAATGATAAAAACAAAATAAATTATATAGTATAATGAAACGTAATATAAAAAATTCCTGATTTCTGACTAATTAAATTTGAGCGCGAAGCACGAAATACATTATTAAAATGAATTTACTAAGTTTGCACAAGCTTTAACGAAAGAAAATTCACAATAATCAAGGTAAAGATTTTATCCCAATAGCCGCACCTGAACTCTACTCACTGATCAATCAGTAAAACACAGTTTACTGAAAATTCAAAAACTTTTCATTCAAAGAAAACAGGCGAAATCTACAGAAATTTCACGAATTCACAGTAAACTTTAACTGATTTAAATAGCTAGAAGTTATATTTTCTAAAATAATATAATGTTAAATATTTACCAATAAAATTAACGAAAAAGGCTAGACTGAACATCAGATTAACAAAGATCTTCATTTTTTCTATCTAGAAAACCGAACGTACAGAGAAATCACTAATTGTATAACTGATTAGTAATAAAAAATATTTGAAATTGGAAACACGAGGCACAATTTTATTGGTCATTATAAACTAAACAGATTGGAGGGGAGAATCATACTTTTCCGAGTTATTTGCATTCAACTGTGAGAATCAGTTATATTTGCTTCTCGTGTCGCTTAAGAATAATGTTATAAAAATAAAGTAATCACACTTCATTGAGCCTATTTGTACAGCAGTAATTTTTTCTACGAAAGCAGAAACTGCTACGTTGTGAAATCAACGATTGTCAGCTATCGCACCGGGGGGGGGGGGGGGGGG
>NC_046659.1:115156907-115172434 GCF_010883055.1 Belonocnema kinseyi | reverse complement strand
CAATCATTTTCAGTTGCGATTTTTAGAAAAAATTTTATATCAGATGAATATTAATTTTATAGATTTACTCGAAACTTAAATGTTCAAACTATGTTACTAAAGTAATTTAATTAAAGTGAAATATTTGCTTAAAAGTCGAACTACATTTTAAAATATTTATCTTATTGTTTGAAGAGTAAACTATTTTTTTTAATATTCGTTGTTCTTTCTTTTTTAGATTCATCTCTTTTAGGCTAAAAGTCAATGTTTTTAACTGAAAATTTAACTATATCATACATTTGGTTTAAAACTGGTTTCTTTGTTAAAAATTAAAATAATTTCTTAAAAATTAATTTTATTGGTTAACAACTTAACTTTAAACTTCTACTACTTTTCTCAGCATTCATATTATTAGTTAACGATTTAATTATTTTGTTAATAATACAGTTTTATGTTGAAAAATTAATTTTTTTCAATAAAAATTAAACCAGTCTATTTCAGTTTGAACTTTGATTGTTTTTAGTTAAAAATTGGACTATTAAATTTTTGATTGATGATTCATCTATGTTGAGCGAATATTAACCTATTTGGTTGAAAGTTGAACCAGTTTGTTACACATTAATTTGATTGGTTGAACATTTGATTTTTTTTGCTGGAAATTCTTTCCTTTTTTTTGTTTGTATTCAGTTAAAAACTAAACTACTTTATTAAACATTAATATTCTTTTTTAATAGCTTAACTATTTTGTTAAAAATTGACTCTGAATAAAAATTATTTTTTAAATTCAAGATGAAACTATTATATTCTTAGTTTAAAAATTTCACATTTTTAGTTCAAAATTGAACCATTTTTTAACATCATAATCTATTTCGATGTGAATTAGTCTTCTCTGACAGAAAATTAAGCTTCTTAGTTAAGAATGCAAAATTCTGCGAAAGATTCTTCTTTCCGGCTTAAAAATGCAATAACCACCCCTTCACCAAATCGTGTTTTTTCATAATGAAAGAAGTTGACTTAAAAAATGATTTTATGAAATCATTTATGTTGTTCACCAAAAAAATAATTTATTCATTGAAATAATTCATTTAACTTATTAATTTTATGATAAACACCTAAATTTATAAATAAATTTTATAAATTTTAATTTTTTTTCAAAAAATATAATAAATCTACCTTAAGAAATAAATTCTTCTCGAATATTTAAAAAAAATCGTAAATCTGAGATCGACTTTTCACCAAGCACTTTTTTATATTCTATTTTTTTGACTTTTCTATTACATGCACTTTTCTCCTGTAATTAAGAAACATCTACCTGTGTGTTGAAAATCTTAAAAAAATTACAAAAAAACAAAAGGTTTAATCATAAATCAAAGAATTTATAATTCGTACTGACCGTTTAAAGAATATGATATTTCAGTTTAATTTCACAATAATTTTCTAACAAAATAGTTGAATCTTAAAAAAATATGAATTTTCAATAGACTAAATAGTTGAATTTTTAACTAAATAGTTAAAGATTCTACTGAAAAAATTACCATATCAATAAGAAAAGAAATCGTTAAACATTCAGTTTAAAAAATTATTGAAAACGGACCTGATTCTCAATAATTTAAGTTTAACTATAAAAGAAGAATTTTAAAGTAAATAGTTAAATCCTCAAGCAGAATGATGAATATTAAAAAAAAATTTTAATGCAATTGCGTACAAATTCAAAATAATTATTTCAAACAGATAGCTTAGTTTTTTTTATTTAAATTTTTAAGCGAAAAAGACGAAGTTTCTTCAAAACAGTCAAATTCAAATCAAAAAAAGATTTCGAATTAAAAAAAGGACGAAATTGCAACAAAATAAATAAATTACTAATAAGAAAAGATCAATTTCGAATGCGAAATATCATTTTGTGACCAAAAATCGAATGGTTTCAATTCCAGTAAAGAAAATTACTTTCCATGAAAAAACTGATTTTCAACAACAACGAAAAAATGAAAATTGCGACTTCAAAGTTGAATTTTTCCAAAAATAGTGAATCCCTTACCAAACAAAAAAGGCATTTTTAATAAAAGGTTACAAAATACAATTACGCTGTTAAATGTTCATCTAAAAACAAATTAATTTTGTACTAAAAATGAAATGGTTAAATAGGCAGTTGAAAATTAATTTGAAATTAATTTACCCAAATAAATATTCTTTGTATTAAGAAACAATATTTTTGTAACTATATAAATGATAGAACTTCTGAGGTTATTTAAAATTTAAGAAAAAATTTTTATTTAAATTCCTTTGCAATATCTGCACAAAAAAAGACAAATTCGCTGCATCGTCGACTCATTTCATTCAGAATTTTCAGATAATTCAACTGATGAAAGATAAACATTTCAGCTTTAAAATAATTAAATATAAAAGAACTTAATCAATGAAGCATAGGGAAACTTAAACATTTCACGGGTACTGTACAAATAATAAATGAGAAGCATAATGCATTACATTTTTTATTATTATTTTGATCACTCAAATGTACATTGTTCAAGATATTTAAAATTATAAGAAAATCCTCCCTTATTACTACTTTGTACCGTCTGCAGCCGGATATTTAATAAAAGCGCTCGAATTTGCTTGTTCTTTCAGCCAAGGGAAAGGAAAACTGCAGAAAACCTTTCTCGAGCATGATCCGTTACCTAAAGTCCAGTTTCGATACAGAAATTTACTTGTAGCAAATTTCCATACTCATTTCCGCCATAAAAACCTCCCAGACTCAGTAAAAATATTGTTACGTTTCCATTTTATATTTTTCTTTTCATACTCGCGTGGGAAATACGATTTTAGTACTCTGGCACGAAACAATAAAAAATGATCATTTCCACAATTGAAGATTAGTTCGTGTAATAAAATTTGCTTGTCCACACTGATGACAGGAAAAATTGGAAATATTAGACTCTTAACTTCATTGAAAGGACTCGAATCGGGTGAAAAAATAGACGCCCCCCCAGTCCAAGGGAGTGATTCAATATTCTGGAAGCAAACAGCTTCAAACTTTTAAACCGATACCTCTATGGTTTCATCATGCGATCGTGGAAATGATCACTTTTGCTGTTTTACATTTGCTTTTGCTGTATGTACAGAAAATATAATAGTAAATAAACGAAGTGGGGAGATATTCGATTGCCAAAACAGCTAATAATGTACCATTTTTTAATACTAAATTAATTCATTTGGTATTTGCCGTGATTTTGGGGGCTTCGAGTACGTTCCCGAGTAAGATTGTTGTAGTCTATGGCTATCTTCGGATGATCCAGATTAGCTTTTCCCTGTTGTGGGGGGGTGTTCGAACGATTTCGTATGTGTTTGGCGTCATTTAGGTCAGGTGTGATTTCGCTTAGGAGCGTTGTAGGAGGACCGTGCATAGCGTTTTTGAGATTTTGGGGTGTTCTGGAACGATCTCGTATAACTGTGTTTTGGTTTGAGGAGTTTTCAGGGTTTTCCTTAATTGAGAGGGAGTTCAGGAGGGTTGCAGGAGGTTCCTGATTAGCTGTTCGTTGGTCTAAAGGAGTTCTTGAACGATCTCGAATAATGTTGTCGTAGCTTAGGGCGGTTCGAGAGCGATTTTGCATATTCTTGGTACAGTTCGGGGGGGTCCTAGAACGTTCTCGAGCAGCTTGATTATCAGGGTCCATTACGTGGGTCTTTCCGTTTTTTATACTTTTAGTGATTTGATGCCCATCTGAATTATAAATTGGACGAAAATTCATTTTATCCAGCCAACCAATGATTTCATTCTTTTGTGATACTGCCAGTAAAGATTCATCGACTGGAATTAAGCAACCATTGTTTACTTTGATGAAAACATCAGGAATGTCTTCTGATACAGCGGTAAAGAACATTAAATCAGTGTGACCAGGAAGTTTTCCAGACGGGGGAAACTGCCGTACAGCGAGGCAATCTACAACATGACAACGAATTAGTTTGGGTAAGTAAATATTTGAGTGATTCAATATACCTTAGTGATATGGAACGAAGTAATGAATTTCAGGAACAAAAATTGGTTTATAAGATAAAGAAAATGCAAGTGAACGAAATATAATCGGGTAGCAGAGGTGCCTCGCTCTCATTTAGCTTAACGGTTCGTATCTGTGTGATGGCTTGTGAAATATAAATGGAACAATGGCTGACTATAGTTAAGTTTTAATGATAGCAATTAAAAATAGTCGTATTATTTGTTAATTTAACGATAACTTCACTACGATAATTTCACCAACATTCATAATCAAATGATTTATTTTATGTTTTTGTTAAACAAATTAAATTAAAAAAATGCATTATCCGGGCATTTGAAGACGTAAAAACTCGTTTTTTAAAAGTAATTTCTTTTAATTTCAGAAAAAACGTTCTTTTTTTTTATTCAGTACTTACAGTTGGCCAACACGATAGGGTCTGCATACAAGGAATGATTAAAAAATACGTTTAATAATTGTTATAAATAAATTCTTTAACATATGAAAGAGTTAATAACCTAATTCTTATACATTATGGTGCGCGGCTTCACCAAGATATCTCATCTCCCTTAACCACATTTTTATGATTTTTCTTGTTGTAAACTATTCATATTTTAACAATCGTGAACTAATATGATTTTCTGAAATTAAATAAGTATTATGAATTAGATGGATTAAAATCCACAGCTTTTGCACAATCACTTCGAATTTTATCGTCAAAGTTCAATGGAGGCTGATTTATATTTGTTAATTCTTGAGCGAAACAAATGACAGTAGTATCCGAATGTGATTTGATAGAAGAAATCATCATCGCTAGGGGAATTTTATTTTGAGTTTTTTTTTTAAATGCTATGTACTGCAGACAAATATTCCAACCTGAACAGTGTATAGTTATCATCTGACTCCATCATGTCATTGGATCACACAAAAGTAGACAGAAAATCTTCAGAAGATTTTAAAACCAGTTCCGAATCGACTAGAAGAAGGAAAACAATTTCTCTTCTTGACTCTAATTCTCCAATTGAAATATAGAATGCTTTTTTGAATGACTTGTGCTCTTCTTGGAAGAGGAACTTGGCTAAGAAAATGAGAATTATGATATCAAAAGCTGAAGATGTATAGCATGGCGAACATAAAGAATTTGAGGGACAAATGGATCTATTAACTTTAGAAGAAGCTATTTCTCTTGCCGAAGACACAGCATTGATGAAACATCAATATGAAACTATTAGACTACAAGCTAAATCACATGATGCTGACATTTTTGCTCTTTATAAAAGTCTTAGAGAAGCCAAGAGAGAGTACCTTCGTCTCAAAAAAAATTATAATATTTACAGAGTCTGGGGTGAGGTTTGAATTGCAAGATTTGTGTGGTCATACAGTGAATCGTATGTTGAGAATTCTAAATATTTTGCCACTGGATATAGTGCAGAAAAATCAGATGTAGGTATTTTTATGATGTCAATGTTGCTATTACGTATAATTGAAACTTATTTCCATAAGAATTATACGAATTGTTCTGAATGTGCAGAGTCCTTGGCAGTTTGGAAGAACCACAATCCTGGATTTACCAGATTATGTAGGCTGCTTATGTTTGAACATACACCAGAAACTGAGGAACAAACTACGACAAAGGTAGAGTTAATGAAATAAAAAATAAAAAACTCGAACCTCAAAAGATCAAAGTCTAAAAATAATTCCGTGATAAGATGGAGATTATTATAGATGTTCCAAACCATGGATTGGGGACTTCTAACACAGGAAATACTGCTAGAAAATTTTTCAGAGATCCTGATTCGACATCCGAAATCACACATTTTGGCAGATCTGTAGATTTGGCATCATTTTGCAAGTAATGGCTTCAGAGGAGTAAATTAAAGTTTTCAAGTTTGGAAAATTTGGCCAATAAACAGCGCTAATCTGCGTCTATCTTTGTAATTGGTAATACATGCCACTGACAGTACAAAAAATTCTCATTCATTGAGTCAAAATTATTGAATTTGTTTTCCTCCCCATTGGTCAATTGACAGCACGGTGTCCTCGCAATGACTTCAAATAAAAGGAGCTCCGAGACGGGATTTTATCGCTGAGTTTAATAATGTGGACCTCATTAAGTAATTTTTAACAGGAATTAAAATAATCGATCAGGCCGTTATTTATTTTGAATCCTTATGGTCTGCCCCAATTGGGTTTACTTGAGTAAAGCTTGCATTTTCATTTTTTTTCTACTTATTTTTTTTTTATTAATTTTGTTCTTTTCAACATAAAATTAAACTAAAATAACTTGCTAGAATATATCATAGTTGCTTTATGCTGATGCCGAAGCTATGATCGAAGCCTTAGTCGAAATTTTGTGTTTTCTGTTTGAATTTTCCATTTTTCTTCAACTGATTAGGATAAGACAGTTTTAAATATCTTCACCAATGATACTGGCTTTTTTATATCTAAATTTTTATTATTTTTAGTAGCTTCGAAATAAACCATTTTTACGTTAAAAAAGTTATCTAATGAGTGAATTTCAGTGAAAAGATTTTTCTTTAGATAAGGTTCAATTATTTTTTTGTTCTTTTTTGCAACACGAACCATTGATGCGATTGCAATCGAAACGTTTTGTGAAAGGCTAAACCTTAATCGTACCTTTTTCCAATCACTTTATTTTATTACTGCATTTTCTTTTAATTTTCTTAAAATTAACATCAATCTCTAATGGTTTACCATGGAGTTGATTTTGTCGACGTGGATTTTTGGATTTAGTCAGATACTTTAGACTCTGTCTTTTTTAATGTCAATAAAATGATATGATTTTAAACTATTGAAAGAGATTGTGATATCAATGCAAAAAAGAAATGAAAACTCTTATCTACCCAAGTAAACTCAGTAAGGGCCCATCATGAGGGTCCAAAACAAAAAACGGCCTAATCGATTTTTTTCACTCTCGTTGGGAATTACTCAGGGAGCTCCACATTATTAAAAGTAGCGATAAAATCCCGTTTCGGAGCCCCTTTTATTTAAAGCCATTTCAAGCACACTGTGAAGAAAGAAGCTCAAGATGCCAACAACAAAAATTTTAAACATCTACGAGAGTTTCACACTCGAAAATGTAGCAGAGAGGCTACTAATTGAGATCTTGGACAGAATCTGCTAATTTCGACCAACTCAAGAATTGTAAATCACCGGCAAAAATCGACAAATTCGCGAATAATGCATTTTTCAAATAAATTTGTTAAACAAGAAAATAAAAGTATTTAACTAATTATGAATGTTACTAAAATCATCGTAATGTTCCCAATTAAAAAGACTAATATTGAAAAAACTAGTTTCTCCGTCGACAAATTCCCAAATAATGCAGTTTTCAAATTATTTGTTAAAACAATCATAAAATTTATAAACTAATTATAAATGTTGCTGAAATTAATATGAAGTTCTTAATGATAAGAAATTACATAAAAAACGAATTTTGCGTCGTCAAATGCCCGAAAAATGCATTTGTTTATCAAGTTTGTTTAGAAAAAAAACATTTATCAAATAGTAATAGATTTTGCTAATATTATCATCAAGTTTCCAATTAAAAGGCCTGGCATTTAAAAAAAGGGATTTTTCCATCGATAAGTGCTACAATAATGAATTCGTTTATTACATTTTTTTTGACAAAATCATTCTTATAATATTATTCTTGTAATATTATTTTAAAAAATGTTAAATTATGGGAAATGATAGAAAACATATTTTCAACAAATAATTTGTTTATAAGTTGTTCCGGATTATTGTATCATGATGCTCCAATAATGAATTTGTTTCTTACATTTTTTTGACAAAATCATTCTTATAATATTATTCTTGTAATATTACTTTAAAAAATGTTAAATTATTGGAAGTGATAGAAAACACATTTTTAACAAATAATTTGTTTATAACAAGTTTTTCCGGATTATTGTATAATGATAAAATATCTTTATATAATGTGTATTTATCAAACGTCGTCGATTACAATAATTTTCCTATTATTGACGAGCACCGGGACCGTCAAATAGAAAAACATTAAATTTTTTGGTTATATTTACATATTTATAAAAAAACTGAAAAATTAAATTAAAATTCGGGCTCAAAAACTTTCTTCGATATTTTATCAGCTTTTTAAAAAAAGAAAAAAACAAATTGGTCCACTTGTTTATCCGGAATCGTATTTTTAACAAAAATTGTACTTGTTCCCCAATGTGCGTCCGTCTGTTGTACTTATTTCTGGAAACACGTAGTGACGCAGTGGGATTATAAGGACAAAATAAGGTGGGGATTGAGGGGCTGCGAAAATGTTAATTTTTATGAAGGGAGGGGTGGGGAGTGTGAATTAGGTGATGGAAAGCTAGCAAGTGGAGTATGCTGTGACGTGTGAATAAGTTAGAAAAGGGTTTAAAAGGTTAGGGAATATAGAGGAGGGGGCGTTGGAGCGGAAAGTGTATTTGGAGGGTGATGGTCCAATAAATGGGTGCGTGGAAGGGAAAGGCGGGTGGATTAAAGAAGGATGAGTGGGGGGGGGGAGTGAAGGAATGTAATGGGAAGCCAATGTAGGGGACTCGTGATTCTGGTGCGTATACTCAAAAACAAAATGTCCTCTATATTTCGTCTAAGGCCCGTGAAGTTTCCCATGCTACGAGAAATTGTGCAACAATGTTAGTTCAAGTAACTTTCTTCGTGCTCATTTTTTTTAACCAAAAAATGTACGTTTTCTACAATGTGCGTCCGTCTGTTGTACTTATTTCTAGAAACAGGTAGTGACGCAGTGGGATTAGGAGGACAAAATTTATGTGTGGAGAGGGGTGGGGAGTGTGAATAAGGTGATGGAAGGGTAACGAGGGGAGTATGCTGTGACGTATGAAAAATTTAGGAGAGAGTGTAAAAGGTGAGGGAGAATAGAGAAGGAGGTGTTGGAGCGGAAAGTGTATGTGGAAAGTGATGGTCCGCGAAATAGGTGCGTGGAAGGGAAAGGCGGGTGGATTGGAGAAGTATGCGTGGGGGAGGGGGTGAAGGAAAGTAATAGGAAGCCAATGTAGGGGACTCGTAATTCTAGTGCGAATACTAAAAAACAAAATGTCCTCTATATTTCGCCCAAGGCCCGTGAAGTTTCCCACGCTGGGGGAAATTGTTCAACCTTGTTAGTATAAGTAACTTGCTCCGTCTTTATTTTAATTACTCGCCTTAATTTTCGGACAGAGTTTAGCAGCAATCTGTTAAAAATTTTGAAAGTAATACCATTTAAAAAATTCATCAGGCCGCCATTTTTAATATTTTTATAACTTTTTCGCGCCCGGAATCATCGGATAGTTTCTAAATCATCAATTCTTTTCATAGTGAACCTTAAAAATGTTTAATTAAAGGCTGCGAAAATGAACTAATAAAGAGATATTTAACTGGCCGCCATTTTGGATTGTTTAAAGTTTAAATTGTCCTGTCCACCATTTGCAATTTAAATTTTTTGAAAACAGACACAAAGTACGTATACGTAATGAGAATATTTTCGTTAAAGCCGAATAAGCTTTAACGAAAGAGAATTCACAATCACTAAGCTTTAATCTCTATGGACTGCACTTAAAATTAAAAGTCCTGCGCAAAATGTAGTGAAAGTAGACTGATCGAACGCGCAACTAAAGATCCACTAGGTGCATCCTAAGATTTAGTTTGAAACTATTTCTTTAAGTCAAAACCTAGTAATTACCGAAATTATACATTTTAGCTCAATTTTCGCATTCTCATATCAAGAGTAAGAATAAATGATTTGTATGATCTTTCAATATAAGTAATAATATAATAATAAATATTTACCAATATAGTTAACGAGAACCGCTAGAGTTAATACCAGAATACTAAAGTCCTTCATTTTTTTTGCAAAAAAAAAAACGAATGAACAGAGAAATTCGTGATTCTGTAACTGAGGCGCAATCTAAAACTATTTGCAGTCCGAAACACGAGTTAGAATCTAATTGGTCCTTCTAAGCTTAGTAGATTGGAGGGGAGAAGAATATTTTATTGAGTTATTTACATTTCATTATGAGAATAAGTTCTATTTGCATCTTGTGTCGCAGCAGAATAAGATCATAAAAGTGAATTTATGACACCTTAATGAACCTATTTGTACAGCAGGAATTTTTGCTACACAACCAGAAAATGCTACGTTGTGCAATCTGCGATTGAGGGCAAACAGTCAAGGGGGGGGGGGTATTATATAAATAATTTTTAATTTTAATTTTTGAAAACCTCTTTATATCAGAGAAATATAAATTTTATAAATTCACTTCTAACTTAAATTATGAAACTATATTATCCAAGTAATAAAATTGAATTAAAGTACTTCGTTAAAAGTTAAATTACATAATTTAAGGTTAATTTGATTGCCTAAAGATTTAACTCTTTTGTTGAATATTTGTATTTTTACATTTAAGATTCGTCTCCTTTAATATAAAAATTAATTTTTAAACTTGAAATTGAACTATTCTATGTATCGTTGAAAATTGATGCATTTTATTTGACAGTTTATACATTAAGTTTTACAATGAGATATAACTTTTGGTTGAAAAGTCAACTACTTTCTTTAACATTGATTTGATTAACTAATGATTTTACTATTTTGTCGAAAATGGAGTTTTTCGTCTAAAAATGAACTTTTTCAGCTTAAAATTTAAACGTTCTATTTTTAAATTAACATTGATGAGATTGAGTTGAAGTTAAAATATTAAATTTTTCATTGAGAAGTCATCACTGTTGAATGAATATTGAACTTGTTGATTTGAAGTTAAACCAGTTTCTTTAATATTCATTCAATCGGTTGAATATTTAACTTTTTTGTTGAAAATCCGTTCTTTTCAGGTTGAAAATTAGGTTTGTGAAAAATTCGTTTTTTCGAATTACAGATTTAAAAATTGGTTTGACTTTTTTTATTTATTGATTAAAAAATATTTTTTGCTGAAAATTTAAACTTTTGAGGAAAATTTGTCATTTTAATTTGAAGTTTTAACTCGTTTACTATAAATTTTATAATTTTTTGCTTAAAATACAATTTTCTTGTTGTAAATAAATCTGTTTGTATTAAGGATTCCACTTTTTCTTAAATTTCTCCTTTTGGGTTCTATTTAACCTCTTTTTAATTAACCAATATTGATAATTAATTCAACCACTTGGTGTAAAGTTGGACTACTTTGTTTGATTCAGAAGAAAATGTAACATTTTACCAAAAACAACCCCTTTATCCGAATCGTATTTTTCATAATAAACGAAGTTGGCTCAATAAACTATTCAAATAAATTATTTATTTTGTTTGATGCAAAACAATATTTAAGAGAAATAAAAAGCAACATTTGCCTGTCTCCGAATATAATAATTCAGTATTATTACTATTACATTGACATGACAATGTTTACTATTTAAAGAAAATTATACGCATAATTAAATACAACAAATTTTCATTAATGATATGCATTAGGATTTTCTTTATCAAGGAGATATTCATTAAAATAATTCATTGAGCTTAATTTATCAAGAACACCTACATTTATAAACGTTCTGCTATTTCTACTTTCCTTAATTTTTCCATATTGCAAATTTCATTAAATTTAACATAAAATTATAGAATGCTAATATTATTTCCTTAGCTGATTATTCTTGGTATTATTTCGGATGGGATTCCATTTTTTATATTAATATATTGTTATCTTATTTTTCCATCCAAGTTAGGTAGGTTGAAAATCATACGCTTCTTTCCTTTAAACCTTCGCATCTTATTATTGTTTAAATACTTTTATTCTCGTATGTTCTAATTATTATCAAATATTTGCATCTCATTATTTATATTTTATTATTTCAAGGAAAGAAATGGAATTTTTCATACAAAAAGTTAAATGTTTGAAAATAAATTTCATATTTAGCAAAGAGAGGTGAATTTTTTGTCTAAAAGAACGATTTTTCAAAAAGAAAAAAAAGTACAATCGAATTTTCTAACATAAAAGGATTAATAACAATAAAGATAAATTTCAACAAAATCATTTAATCTTTAACTACATAGTTTCACTTTCGACCAAATATCAGACTTTGAAGCAAAGAACATTAATTTTCAAACGAAAGACAAATTAAAAAAAATGTAAACTTTTAAACAAATAATTAAAAAAGAAGTTAAATTTTTCTGACCAAAAAAAACGGATTTTTAACATGTTGAATTTAGATTAAAAAATGAGAATTTTTAACGAAATATGTCAAACTTAAAATTAAATGATGAATTTTCAGCGAAACAATCAAATTTATATGAAAAGAAAATTCTAAATTTCTAATGAGAAAATTATAATCTTCAATGTACAATATTAAGTTCCAACTTTTTGGACGCAATATTAGTTTGTGGAAAACAGCTTCTAAATGAGCCTAAAAGAATTAAAATTTTTAAATTATTTCTGAATTTTTTGAACATTTAAGAAAAAATTAAAATTTATATTACCTTTGCAATATCTATTTGAAAAAAAGATAAATTTGCTTCAATTTGGTCTCATTTCATACAAAATTGGCAGAGCATTTAACACTTTAACGATATAAGTACATTTAGGGTTTATAATGAATGCGAATAATTATAATAATAATTGAAATTGAGAAAATCTAATCAACCAACAGAAGAGAGGTAAAGGTCAACTTTGGACTGGTAGTGTACATATAATAAATGAGAAGCATTATGCATGTACATTTTTATTATTATTTTTATGACTGACATATACATAGTTCAAGATATTTACAATTGCCTTGATCTTTTGGCCAGGGAAAAGGAAAACTATATATAGAAGACCTTTCTCGGGCTAAACACATCATCAAAGTCGAGTTTGGATACAGACACAGACACAAGATGCAGGCCAGAGCATGAAATTGCATTTCCTTTTGTTGTATTTAAATGAAAAAATAACGCAGGGTCACTGATCACGATCCCGGTTTCCATATGACCATATCACGTCTAAGTCAAGGTCAAATGAAGATCAAACACCTTAATTCGATTGAAGCAATTTTTTTGACCCCGGATTCTGAAAGAGCGGAAATTTTTATGTTCAAATACATCTTGACGTGTGTGTCGAAACGGCCACTGAAGGTCATTTGGAGATCATCTAGAAGTCAAATCCTTCTTTTAATCTCTCGGTTAATTTCTTAGCTAGGAACGGGTCTCGAACCAGTGGACCTTTACGTTTTTGGGGTCGTTGATCACGATCCCGGTGTGTATATGACACCATCACGTGTAAGTCAAGGTTAAATGAAGATCAAACACCTTAATTCGATCGCTGCAATTTTTTTGACCCCGGATTCTGAAAGAGCGGAAAAATTTACGTCCGAATACGCCTTGACCTGTTGTCAAACCGACATCTGAAGATCATTTGGAGGTGATCTAGAGGTCAAATCCTTCTTTTGATTTCTCAGCTGATGTGTTCACAGTAAATGATGACCTCAGATTTGCCCAACAGGGTCATTCTCCAGGTCTAATAGAGGCCAAGATTTATTACTTACATAATACGCTATAAGAAGAGACGTCGTGAATCGACATTTTTTGTGCCTGCTCCCTGGGCATCTCCACGCGGTGACGGTGAGTCACGGGTCACCGGCGAAGTCCCTGCGCGAAGGCATCATGCGACCGAAGTTCTAATTTGGTGGAAAAATGGCCCTTTTAGAGTCTAATGCTGCTAGTTCATTAAAAACCCCATATTATCATCGATTAAACAACTTTTGCGTTGTTCGTGGAAAATATATCATCACGAATCAGGGGAGGCAATTTACAGATCCACTGAAAGCACATTACAAAAAATATTTTAATATAGATACCAGTGGAATGGACAATTTTTGGACTCCGAAAATATTATGCTTCACTTGCTCCCTGCAAATCAAGGAAAAGAAGAAGCAGATATTTGTTTCTCCTACGATCTGGCGAGAGCCAAAAGATCATGACACTGATTGCTATTTCTGCTTGACCAATAAATCTGGGTAAAATGTAAAAAATAATTCTACAATATCATATGCATCTGTTCAATCTGTGACTCATGCTGTTTCAATCAGCATTAAACAGGTTGAAAGTGAACATCAGGAATTCTCATGGTTATACTCAAGACGAGCTAAGCGACATGGTTCGAGACGCCGGACTTACGAAAGAAATTTCCGAACTGGTAGCTTCTAGATTAAAAGAGAAGAATTTTTTAGCTCCAGGTACTCAAGTGAGTTTTTATCGTGATGAAGATCGCCCATTCCGAAAATTATTCTCTAAAGCAAAGAGTTTGGTTTATTGTTCTGATGTTGAAGGCCTGATAAATGAGTACAAAAGTGTTCAATATGTAGCTAGTGACTGGCGACTATTTATTGATTCATCAGCGAGGAGTTTGAAAGCTGTCTTATTTCACAATGGAAACTTATATGTCCTTATACCGGTTGGTCATTTAGTGATCTTGAAAGAGCAATACAATAATCTCCATTTTCTACTCAAAAAATTGAAGAATGATAGTCGCAAGTGGCAATTAGTTGGAGATTTGAAAATAACCAGTATTTTATCAGGTCAACAAAGCGGAAACACAAAGTATACATGTTTTATTTGTGAGTGAGAAAGTCGTGTCCAAGAACAACATTATGTGAAAAAAGACTGGCCATTCAGGCCAGAATTAACTCTAGGATCCATAAACATACTATAAAAGAGGCTCATTCCTAGTCATAAAGTCATCCTTCCACCATTGCATATCAAGCTCGGCTTATTTACACAGCTTATCAAAGCAATGAGAGAATCGGAGAGCGATGCTTTCATGTATATATTTGAGAAATTTCCCGATATTTTAGAAATGAAAATCAATTAAGCTGTTTTCGATGGCTCCCAAATAAGGGAACTGATGAATGACGATGAATTTGAAATGCGAATGACAACTAATAAAAGAGCAGCTTGGAGTAGTTTCAAAGAAAGTCAACAAAAATTTTTGAGAAATAACAAAGACCCTGACCAAGCCTTGAAAAACTTTAAGAGAAGATATCAAGGTGTTTGGGATGTGAACATGATATCAGATTACTGTTGGTCCTTGAAAAGAGACACATCAAATGTACACAAAAGAATATCTCTCCGTAGATCTTTGACGAACAAAAGAACACGTCGTCCATAAATTTTCAATTTGCATCGTTTGTACAAATCTACTATGCGACTCCATTAAAAGAATCCATTCTTCCAACCTAAATAATCTCTTTATATAACACCTGAACTTAAATTTTGAATTAGAATTGATTCAACACCCGAAATTTTTTTTATAGCGCCAAAAACATTGAGAACTGAGCGGAATCAGCACAGATGCACACGCACACAGGCACACATAGACATACACGGATCCACACAACGACTCAGGTTGTACCCACCTACGCAAAAAACACACAAACGGGCCCACCTAAGTTAACACAGACCAAAGTGGATTCCTAGCTCAGTTAATTTTGTACCAATTTAGAATACTAAATGAAATCGCTTCACGTGTTCGGTGCTTTTTCGGTATGGGAGGTTTCTTGAATGATCTCGATTGGATTTAACGTCGTTTG
>NC_046659.1:115153584-115156807 GCF_010883055.1 Belonocnema kinseyi | reverse complement strand
TCAGAAAAATCATTCCTAATTTTGATGTTTTCAGGAGGGGTTCTACAAGAATCCTGATTTGCTGTTCCATAGATTGCGGAAGTTCTTGAACGACCATGCATAATTGTTTTGTGGCTTATGGGGTTTTCAGAACGTTGGAAGGTGGGTTCAGTGCGATTGTGCATAATTATTCTGTAGTTTGAGGGGTTTCAGAGCGATGTTCTTTATTCCTTATGTAGTTTTTTTTGGGGGGGGGGGAGGTCTAGAAAGTTCCCGAACAAACTTTTTATCAATGTCTATTGCATGGGTGCTTCCACTTTCTAGAAGTTTGGTGGTTTTTTGTCCATTAAAATTGTAAATTGCACTAAAATTTATTGTATCCATCCAACCAATGATATTATTGTTATATGATACTGCAAGTAAAGGTTCTTCGACTGGCATTAACGGACTATTATTTACTTCGTTTAAAAAGCCATGAATGTCTTCTAGTAAAACGATAAAAAACATGTAAGCAGAATTTTGAGCAGGATTTTGACATAACCTCAAAAAACAAATATGGCGGATATTTTTCGGAAAAATTCATCGGATTCGCTTAAAAATCGTTACCGCGGGTTTTCGGAGTCGCTAATTACTAATCTGATATTATGTTTTCAAAATTAAAAATGGGGGATCCAATATGGCGGACAGTTTTTGGAAAAGTTCATTAGATTCGCTTGGAACTCGTTACTCGGGGGTTTTGGGGATTGCTGGTTATGAGTTTGAAGTGCTCTTATTCCAATTTTAAATTCACCTGGAATTACCCTGTATCTTGTGTGTGTCAGCAGCCAGGAAACCTCCCCGTGGTGACGGCGGGCAACGGAGAAAATCCGTGAACCAGCTAATCCTGGATGACGGCTTTGATGCCGTCATGACGTCGCAGTCGTCATAATGCAACCGCAGTTCTACATTGGTTGGTGACTTGTCTAATGTAGAGTACAATGCGACAAGAAGAAGTAACAATCCATTTCAGGAGTGTGATAGCAATCCTGATGTGTTATGTTACATTTGCTGTAGGTACCGAGTTAATTCAATGCGAAAGGAAATAGATAATCACATTAAAGTTACGTACAAGGACATTTTTGGCTTGCCTATTGGTGACCATTCATGGGCTCCCAATCGTGAAGATGGTTTTTTTTTACATTTGAATAAAGTGAGTAAGAATTACACTGTTAAGAATAAACACAAAATAGAGTACAAAACAGTGACATCAGTGAAGGCTCCAATTTTATGCAACAAAAAGAAAAAAGAAACTCGTTTTGAGAATATTAACGAAATCGGACATACCGAAATAATGAAAGTTGATGAATATGCGTCTGAGTCTGAGAACGAATATATTGATAGAGAAAACGACTTTTCTCTAAATATTAAAAAATCAGCTCCTAAGTTAGTTTCACACCCTGAATTAAATGACCTCATACGGGATTTGGGATTACCAAAAGACAGTGCAGAGTTCTTAGCTTCGTTAATGCAAACAAGAAATTTCCTAGAACCTAGCAAAAAAGTCTTGAAAAATGTGTATCGAAATCAAGACGTAGACTTTTGGAAATATTTTTTTAAAGAGGAGGATTTAGTATTCTGCACTGACATTAACGGACTCATGAATGAAATGAAAAAAAAATGCTACAAAGCAACAGATTGGCGACTCTTTATTGACTCTTCCAAAAGAAGTATCAAGGCAGTATTGTTGCATAATACCAACGTCTCTGCTCCTATACTTTTAGCTCACTTGACTGTTATGAATGGAAATTATGAAAACAAGGTAATACTTTTGAATAAAATCGGCTACGAGCAATAGAGATGGCAGATCTGTGGAGACTTAAAAATTATAACCGTATTACTCAAGCAACAGTCCGGTTTCACGAAGTAGCCCTGCAGCTTATGTTTATGGGATAGTAAAGACAGAGAGCATCATTACAAGGTAAGAAATTGGCCAAATCTAAAGTCTTTCAAACCTGGGTCGTGTAATGTTATCCATGAATCCCTTGCAAATCCATCAAAGGTTCTTATTCCTTTTCTTTATTCAAAGCTAGGTTTTATAAAAAGGTATATGAAAGCTCTTGATAAGAACGGTAAATGTTTTAAGTATTTGCAAAAGGTATTCCCTAAACTTTCTAATGCCAAAATTAAAGAGGAATTGTTTGATGGTTCTCAAATTCGGAAACTGTTCAGGGATGATGAGTTTATCAAGACGACGAATGCTAAGGAGAAAGCAGCCTGGCTTAGTTTTCGAGCAGTTAATATGCTTGCAGACTTTTGGTGGATGATGAAAAGAGAAACACTGGGACAAAAAAGGAAACAAAAAAGAAGTCCTCTACATAGATCGTTTAAACAGAAAAGAACTCGATGTAGCTCTAAAAAATGTAATTACTGTAATATAACTTTTCTCAATAGTTGTACCAATCAGCCCTTATAAGAGCTACATGATATACAAAATCCGATCATGTAACCTCCTCGCGGTGTACTTCGAGTAAGGCCAATGCTGACGGTCCATTATGTAGTAAAATGAATGTGAAAATATAGAAATTTAGACTTCTTGAAGTTATGGCAAAATCCTGAAGTAATGGGGATAAATGGACCGCGAATTCGTAATTGGAAATTGGAATCAGAGCACTTTAAATTCATAACCATCGACCCCGAAAACCCGCGAGTAACGAGGGTCAAGCGAATCCGATGAACTTTTCCAAAAAGTGTCCGCCATTTTGATTTTTTGAGGTTATATCAAAATCCTGATCTGATGGGTTCAAATGGACACCGGATTCGGATTCAGTGACCCAAAAAACGTATAGTAAACATAGTCAGACCTCCAGGTCAGAACTTTTCTTTTGTGAGGCTGTGTTATAAATGTCTATGATTGGTCATAAAATGTGTGAAAAAACAGGAGAAATTACCCTGAACTTTCACTACGTCGACTTCTTAATTCCTCTGCACGATCAAAAAACTTGTCCAAAAATTTGAAAAATTGATGAATATTCTGTAACAAGTATTTAACAAATTGAAATTTGTTATACTTTAATTTAATGATTATTTTAATTAGTAGATTTAAAAATATAAAAAATAAATATCTCGGCTGTGGATACAGATTTTAAACCCCTTAAAGATAGTGGTCTCAAGTGTCGATTGTATAGTATTGTCTATAAAAACTAAATTGATTTCGATCAAACCTACTGGACAAGTTTTCTCGTGATAAAAGATGAATAACGTAATT
>NC_046659.1:115136336-115153484 GCF_010883055.1 Belonocnema kinseyi | reverse complement strand
GAGGTAAGCCACCCTACATATTTTGAAAGATGTGCTGAAAATTTTCTAAATTCAACGGAAAAAATTTGAAAAATATATATTTTGTAGATAAGACAAAAATAAAGTTTACGTGTTTCGCTAAAATAAGTTTTAAAAAAATTAATGGGGGTAGCTACCCCTAAACGCTTTTTATCTTATGTCTATGATGATACATACTTTCTATGCATAAAAAAATTGGAAAATTTGTTTCATAAAGATGGAAGTAAAATGGAGTCCATTCAACATGAACAAAAAATTACACGATGGTAAACCACCCCCTAATTATGTTTAAAATAGCAAAATAAGTCTAAAATTTAGCAAAAAAATCCGAAAAAATACGTGCTGCGTACAAAAAAGAGAATAAAGGTATTTAGGTACTTTTAATAAATAAACCGCATTGAAGAGGGTATCTACCCGTAAACAAAGATTTATTCTTCAAACTTTGAACCATAGTGATGCCAAATAAAATAATGTCAAATAGTCAAAAAAATGTTTGAAGCATAGTGATTTTTTACAACATAAACATCGAATTACAGCAATATTAGTACAACCTATTTCATCACAAAGAGTTTTACAGGTATCACTGAACCTGAAGTCCCACGGATTTTCAAATTTACCTGGTTGTTCTGCAATATATCCGCTTTTTTACCATGAATATTTAAAAAGATTAGTATATCTTGGTGAGCTTAATTGATTATGCACCAAAGACTGAAGCTTAATAATATTATTTCTGATATGTAAATTGATATCGTAATTCATCAAAATAACAGAATCGGAAAAGTGACGCACATCATTTTTCCAAACTCAAAACCCAAATTTATCTAAATGTTGAATTTTGCCAGTTGTTTCTGTTAGAATAATTTTAAAATTTACAATTCTATAGGAGAGTGTTTGTCCATCAACTACAGTTCAGGAATGACCACTCCATGAATCAAGAAGTAAAATGCTATTTGGTCCTACATTTGGAAAATAAATATCCTCCAACCAAATCTTGAAGTGATCTGCAAATAATAAAAGCAATTGCCATTGCTTCCATACAATTTTTAATAGAAGTAGATAATGTAATGTTACCTGAGCTAAGTTTTCCAGATTTTGATGCTTCTGTATGAACATTTTCGGGCCTGAACAGATTGGCTTCTACTACTGGTCCAAATTTTGCGCTCCGTTCTTTTAAACTAGAAATAGAGGTGAAAGAAGTTTCCCGTCAGCAGATATTAGTGGTTGGATAGTGTAACTATGGGTAGTGACCGAAAAAGACTGGACAACGCATTCCACCTTTTTTTCTCCTTCTACAGCTAAACTTCTCCCGGAATGAATTTTGAATTGAAAGCCACTTTGATCTAAATTATAAAAATTCTGTACTCCAATATTCGCTACCTCTTGCTTCACACTGGTTACGAATTCGTCTGCCGTAGTTTTTAACTCGTTGACAGTTTCCAATGTCTTTTTGCTAATAAAACTGTTTACTTTTTTGAAAACGATTCTGTGTTTTCTTTTAAATTTAGCAAGCCATGCTCGAAAAGCGCTGAAACGAAAATGTTCATGGCCAATTTCTTGTTGTGCTGGTAATGCCCACCTGCGTATGTCTTTATCATGCATCTAAATTTTTAAAAGGTTTATTGGAGTTTCTTTTATATTTAATGTCTGGAATTTAGCAAGCAGTAAATTTATAACATTCAAAGGATTCACCTTAATTTTCAAACAAGTAGAAACGTTGAAAAGATTTGTTTAAAAGAAGCATTGTATGTTAAAATATTTAAAAAATACTTTTTTTTGTAATAATGTGAATAAAAGTCTGTGAACAAAAGTTTCTATATATAGTCGAGCGGCCACCCTTTTCAACTGTTATTGCAAATTTTTTAAATTTAATCAATAAGTAGCTACAAAAAATTTGGAAAAGCAAAATGGCCCAAGGCAGGGAACCTTTTCTTATTTAGACTTTTCATGTATAATATCGAAATTGGAAAATTTACTGATTAACTTACCGTTCTGTTTGGTGATTTTTGATTTATTCTGCGAATCCTGTTAAGTTTCTCGGTCTTTGCTTCATTGGGTTAGGCAAAGTATCAGGGTTGAAAGCTACACTTCACTAAAATAATTTTAAGGGAAGTAGGATAAAGTAACGACGTTGAAAACTAGTCTGACAATGAATCTTCTTTAGGATTCTAAGGTATTCATATCGCAAGATTTTGTACATTACTCGAGTCATAGCTGTTGTATTCCGATTTAATCTTCGAACGGAACAATTTCTATCTTGGTTTAAATCACCTTCTTTTTTCACAGATAAAATTTATTACAGAATGCACAATAATACATTATTGTACATTCTGTGATAAATTTTATCTTGCGAAAAAAACAAGGCGATTCGTTTAAAACAGATCGCATTAAAATTAATATTAAACAAACTAAGAAAATAATGTGCACAAAATTTAATAAAAAACGTTAATAATGCGAAACAATTTAGGGGTAGTTACCACCTGCAATACTGTTTATCTCCTAAGAGAACCTAAATACCTTCATCCTCTGTTTTACATGCAACACATATTTTTTCGGATTTTTTTGCTGAATTCCAGACTTATTTTGCTATTTTATACATAATTATGGGGTGGTTTATCGCCGTGTAATTGTTTTTTTCATGTTAGATGAACTCCATTTTACTTCCATCTTTATAAATCAAATTTTCCAATTTTGTATGTATAGAAAGTGTGTATCATCATAGACACAAAATAAAAAGTGTTTAGGGGTAGCTACCCCTATTAATTGAAAAACATTTTTTTTGCAAAACGCGTCAACTTTCTTCGCGTACCTTACAATTAAACAAACTTTGAAAATAATGCGCACAAGGTTTAATTAGAAAGATTGATAATGCGAAAAAATTTTGGGGCAGTTACCCCTTTCAGTTCTGTTTTTCGCTCAAAAATACCTAAATACCTTCATCCTCTTTTTTGTAAGTTTGATCGAAATTGATTTATTTTATATACACAATACAATACAATCGACACTTGAGACCCATATCTTTGAAGGGCTGTTTCACCAAATTGAAGTGCTTTCGCGCAGATATAAAAATACGTTTTCGCTTAGTTTTTCGAGTACTACAACATATTTAAGGAAAAATCAAATCGGCGAAAGACTTTCCTTGTAAAAGGATAACTTCTTTTTTAACGTATTTTGTCATTTCTTAAAAAATTTTCTGTTCGCAAAATCATGATAATATATAATTGCATTTTAAATTATTTTCTATTGATGCAACAATCACCATTTGCCTGAAAAATTTCGTTCTTCATTCAAATTGTGAAAAGTTTTTATCTATCGGCATGAATTATTAGAATTTAAAGAATACTGAGAGTAGAACTTGTTGCTTAACATATTTGGTCATTTATAAACAATTTCTATTTGTTGAAACAATTTTTTCTTCCTAAAATCATGAAAACATATTATTGTATTATATATTATTATATTATTATATAGACGAGATTTCCATTATTAAAACTCATTAAGATCGTAAAATCTGAAATCTTTATCCACAATCGAGAAATATATTTTTTTTTTACAATAAATCGTCGCAGTCGAAAAAGTCCACTTATTCAGTAAGCATTTATGAAAATACTCAGCCCCCGACATCCCATATGCTCGCTACGCCCCTGGTAACGAGTTAAGCTTTTAACGTCTTAACTTTATATTTAATTTTGATGTGAGCCTCACTCTCTAAATTTGAATTAGTGACAATTATGTCACTGAATCAAATCAATAAGGTTTTTCCCCAATAACTTCGCCGGAACTTGCGACTAACCTGCTTTTTCAGAAAAATCTTGGTTGGTACTTTTTCGATGGCTGACTTAATTGGGAACTAAATGTGTATTTAGTTCGCTAGAGAACTAAGTAATGCCATGCGCGTTCGCCATCTACCCTTCTCCCTACAACTGCACATTCGCCAGGTACTTCACAGTTCACTAACACCAAACATACTTCACCTTCAACCTACAACATAAATGCTCCTTAACAAGCATATTCGTTCTTTTAGGCCTGCGGTGATTGGGGAAAGCATGGCTTGCAACAATCGGATCATGCCGATTATCAACGAGCAATATGCTTGTCGCTAGTGGCGTAACTACGATAACGCGGGCCCCAGATATTTTTTTAGAAGGGGGCCCTTTATCCGAAAAATATAAAAATTTAGGCTACGAAACATTAGTTTTTAGGGCTCATGATGTTACAGTGCACCAGTCTCAGTGATCAGTGAAACACAAATTGCTCAAATTTCAGTAAGTTTCCCATCGAAGAAAGCAAGGAAAGCTACAGAAAGTTCACTGATTTCAAGTAACGTTTCTCTCCTTTAGATAAGTACAAGTTATAATATAAGTAGCAATATAGTATTAAATATTTACTAATAAAATAAACAAAAACCGCTCGAGTATTATACTCCAAAAATCCTTAATTTTTTCTGGATAAAAAAATTGATGCACCGAGAAATTCGTAAAAGTAGTGTAACTGATAAGTAATCTAAAAATATTTGCAGTCAGAAGATTAAGTCAGTATCTCATTAGTTATTCTAAACTGAATGGATTGGTGGGGAGATGCATATTTTTTTGAATTATTCACATTTCATTATAAGAATCAGTTATATTTGCTTCACGTGTCGCAGAAGTATGATATTGTAGATATAAAGTACTTACATGTTAATGAGCCTATTTGTACAGCAGTAATTTTGGCTACACAAACAGAAAATGCTACGTTCCGAAATCTGTGATTGTTGATAAATGTTAGCGAACGTTGGTGAATGTTATCATAGCAATATAATTTTTTTAATTTGCTTGTAACTTAAACTATCGGATTGTATTATTAAAGTAAATAAAATGAACAAAAGGACTTGGTTAAAAGTTAATGACTTTGCTAAACATTCATTTTATTAGATAAAGACTCAACTATTTTACAGAATTTTATTATTCATGTTATTGATGTAAGTTTTTTGAGCAGGAAAAATTAATTAATAGTTTAAGATGTTAATTTTGTTTGTCTACTTGGTCATAATCAATATTATTAAAATATTGATCAATTTTAAGATTGTGGAAAAAATGTTCTCTAGCTCCGCTGGAATATGGGCCCAGGTCCTTCAGATTACCGGTATGATGCTCTACCAGCTGAGCTACGGAGAGACGAGAGCACTTTCTTCACAATCTTCTTACAAGCAAAATGTCAACGTCATTCCTTATACTTGTAAGATTTTTCTTTCTAAACATGAAACAAATATTTTATTATTCATGTACGTTTTTTGACCAGGGAAATTAATTATTAGATCTTATCTGGAATAAAAAATGGTTAGTTTAACTGAAAATTTAGTTATTCTATATATGAGTGAAAACTATTAGATTTTAGTCCGCAGTTATTGCTATTGAGTTTTTCGATATGAATCAATCTTTTCACATTCTCATCATTCATGTTTAAGAAAGTATTTAAATGTCTGTCGCTTTGTTTGTCCCTAAAGACGATAACTCTCTAAAAAATAAACGGATCAAATCAAGCTTTTGCGAACTTTTAGAAGATTCTAAAAGAAATAACCAGTTCATTAACAAACTATGTTGATTAAAAATTTTAAAAATGTAAGCCTTTTCAGAATTTTTTTTGACTATTTTGAAATGTCTAAATTTCTATGCATAAATATTCGTAGTACTTAGTAATCTAAAAAATTATTTCAAGCGGCGCATGATATGAAAAAATGGTAGAAAAAGAAAAACGTTGGTTGCCGTAGGGTGAAGATTCCAGTTATATTAGTTTCTCAATAATACAAATTGAGAGAACTTTATCAATCATTAAAACAGAGGTGAACCTAACCTTGTAACCGCTGGTGTGCATATTATGAATAAGAAGCACAATGTATTTAGATATTTATTATTATTTTTATTGCTGAAGTGTACATAGTTCAAGATACTTACAATTTTAAGAAAAACCCTCCCTTTTTGATACCCATGTACCGTCTGCAGCCGGATATTTTTTAGAAGCGCTCGCATTGGCTTGGTCTTTTGGAAAGGGAAAGGAAAACTGCAGAAAACCTTTCTCTAGCTGAACGCGTCACTTAAAGTCGAGTTTGATGCAAAAACTCGGTATCATCAAATGTTTACACTCATTCTCCTTAGTAAATTTTTCAAAACCTAGTACAAATGATATTGTGTTTTAATTTTCTATTTTTTTTTGATACCCAGACGGAAAGTGCGATTTTGGGGCCCTTGATTTGAAAAGTGGAATCGATTTCACGATCGATGATAAGTCCGAAATTTGTGAATAATGTACGATTGATGATTTATGAATTAATTAGTTTGATATGTGTCGTGCTGTCGGGGGCTTCGAGAACGTTCCCGAATAAGTTTATCGTAATTTACAGCTTTTCTTAAATGATCCAGATTAGTTGTTCTACGTTTTGGGGGCGTTCTTGAACGATGTCGGTCAAATGTGGTGTCGTTTAAATGAGGTTTGATTTCGCTTAGGAGGGTTGTCGGAGGACCCTGAATACCTTCTCTGTGGCTTGGGGGGGTTCTTGTACGTTCTCGTATAGCTGTTTTGTGGTTCCGGGGGGTTTCAGAACGATCATTCGCAATGGCGAAACTGTCTTGAGGTATTTTAGGAGAATCTCCATAAGCTGTTCCTTGGTTTGGGGGGGTCATTGAACGATCTCGCATTATTTCGTCGTGGTAAGTGGGGGTTTCAGGACGATCTTGCATAATATTCACGTTGCTTCGAGGTGTTACAGGAAAATCCCAATTATCTGTTCCGTAGTTTGTGGGGATTCTGGAACGATCTCGTATAATTGTGTTGTGGTTTAGTAGGGTTTTAGTATGAACTTGCATAATTTTCACGTTGTTTCGAGGAGTTACAGGTAAATGCCGAATATCTGTTCCGTAGTTTGTGGGGATTCTGGAACGATCTTGTATAATTGTGTTGTGTTTTAGTGGTGCTTCAGTACGATCTTGCATAATTCTCACGTTGTTTCGAGGGGTTACAGGAAAATCCCGATTATCTGTTCCGTAGTTTGTTGGTATTCTGGAACCATCTTGTATAATTGTGTTGTGGTTTAGTGGGGTTTTAGTACGATCTTGCGTATTTCTCATATAGTTCGGGGGGGTTCTGGAACGTTGGCGAACATATTGATTATCATTGTCCAATACGTAGGTCCTTCCAGTTCTCAAACTTATCGTTATTTCCTGGCGATCTTCATTATAAATTGGACGAAAAGTCGATCCATCTATCCAACTAATGATATGATTATTTTTGGATACGACAAGTAAAGGTTCTTGGACTGGAATTAAGGGTCCATTATTTACTGCTATGAAAACTTCGGGGATGTCTTCAGGTAAAACGTTAAAAAACGTACGATCAGGTTGTCCAGGAAGTTGTCCAGATGGGGGAAGGTGCCGTACATTGACACAATCTAAAATATTAGAATAATGTTTTTTGTGTAAATAAATCTTCTAGTTGTTCAGTATACATATTTGTCATTCTGGAAAGAAGAAACCAGCATTAGGACCGAAAATAAGTTTACAAGAAAAGCCAAATTAAAGTGGAAGGAAAACGAAAAGTTAGCAAGTGTACCCTCGCACTTACACGGTTGAGCCTTCCGTATCTGTGTAGTGGCAATGGGAATTTTTGTATTTAGTAGGTAAAATCTTTATTATTTAAAATCAATTAAAATTGGAAAATCATTTCTTCTCGTCCTAAGGCTTATTTCTTTGTTGTAAGTAACATATGCTAGTAAGAGTTGTAGAAAATTCCAATTAAAAACGCAAACGCTAAAGGAATCATTAAATAAGTTTTCATAGACCCAGGAAGAAGCTCTTAAAGTTTCGGTTGGCTGTCCGTCTGTCCGATTTTTGAACTTATTTTCAGGAACATGCAGTAACGGGAGGATATTATGGAAAGTTAACACAGTCGGGGATGGGGGTCTACGAAATTAGTTGGTTAGTGAAATTTCAGAAACTTTTTCTACAAAGCGAACAAGAAAGAATCACAGAATTTTTATTGATTCCTATTACATTTTGACTGACTGAAATTTCTAGAAGTTATAATATGAGTTATGAGATAATATTAAATATTTACCAATAAAGTTAACGAGAAACGCTAAAGTTATTATTATACTTCTAAAGTCCTTCATTTTTTCTAGATGAAAAAGTGATGTACAGAGAAATTCGTGATCGTACCGAAACTGCCGAATATTGTAAAACTACCCAAATTTAGAAACGCGAGTCAGTATCTCATTAGTCTATCTAAACCAAATAACTTGGATAGGAGAAAAGTATATTTCTAAGTTATTTATGGTTCATTATGAGAATAAGTTATATTTGTTCATCGTGTTCGAGAAAAATGAGGCTATAAAATAAATTAATCACAAGTTAATTACCCCATTTGTACAGCTGTAACTTTTGCTGAAAAAACAGAAATTTCCACGTTGCGAATTCTGCTATTTTTAGCGATCGGTCGGAGGGGGGCATTACACAATTATCTTTTGAAATAATTTTTTAAAAACTTTTTATATCATAGGAATATCAATATTATAAACAAAATTGCAACCTAAATTATCAAACTAGTTCGATTATGAATTAAAGAGCGTTGCGGAATTTCAGAGATCATAAATTTGTATCCCCGAGATTGTTGTTGGTTAGAATATAAGTAGGAAGTTGCGGATGAAAGAATAAGAGAGCTAATGAAGGATATGAGGGTCTTGTGTGTACTGCGATTATGAAAATAACATCTGATGATGCATATGTACTGAAGAAATTCAGACAGCCCAACAAACAAGAAAGAAACTTACAACCAAACTTTGACAGAGACTGTTCCTAGCGATGAAGATAGAAGTAGACTTGGGAATGATTACAGATACAAAAAGAGGAAAATTAGGCAACTGGTCAGGGAGAGCAAAGAAAAAATAAGAACCGAAGTAGAGAAGAAAATGCAAAATGACTTCGAGGGAAACAAAAGCTGTTTTAAAAATCGATGAAGACAAATAAAATTGAAGAGTTTGGCACCTACAACGCTCGTGGCCGCTCGTAATCGTATACCTACAACAACGTCGCAGGCAGTTTCAAGCATCGTATTAAATTAGTTGAAATGACTTATAACATTCTAATCTCATCAGTTATTTGACTTAGTCCGTGGCTATGATGTATAATTAGGTTCACCCGAGTAGAAGTTTAATAAAATAATAATAATGAAATATGGTAGCTCTAAAAAAGCATTTAGAGGAGACTGTTGTCACCTCCAACGCTCGCATTCGCTTGTAAATGTATACCCACAAGATAATCGCAGGGGTATTCAAACATCGTATTTGATCGTCTTATAACATTATAATCTCATCAGTCATTTGACTTAGTCGGTGGCTATGATGTATAACGGGGTTCACACGAGTAGAATTTAAAAATTAAGATTTTAATAATAAAGAATTGTTTGAAATGATTGGCGTAGAGAAGTGGCGACTCCATTGTCCGAGAGTTCCGGCTCTTGCAATCAGCCACGTTGCATAGGTGCCTCCTGCAATAGGCTTCTTAGGATGGAGGCCATGGTTCAGTTAAGAATGTCATTCGGACTAAATTAAGTGCACAGCCAGACAACGGCCCCCAAAAAATGCAAGAACATCGTTTTAAATGGTCGGACCAACTCAAGAGGGACATCCATACCTTTTGGCGTGAAAGCTTACCGACGCAAAAAGAACACATGCACAGGCTTCATGAACGCCCGGTTAATATACACCCGTAATATGCTCATAAAACGCTTTAGTATTTAAGAGGTCAGGTATACTTTTTACGCAAACGGGGATATAAAGCCCTTTATCTAGAAGAAGAGCAAAATACTCCAGACAACATACTAATCGTTACAGCAAGACCACCGCTGCAGATAGCCAATAATGCCAACATGCGAAATAGGAGATTCAAAATCCACCCAAAATTTTTTTGCAGGATGGAAAAAATAGCTAAAACTAACACTGCTCTCCCTGATTTGTTCCGTGAAGATATTGACCACTGGAATTTGAACTGTGTAGTTTACGAAAAGGTGGTCTCCCTGCTCGGCCAAAATAGAAGTATTATTACTTCAGTAAGCCTAAGAAAGTCTCGCGAGCGTATTGCACTGCTTCAATTTAAAATTGAAACCTCCCAAAGTTAGGCAACTTGCTTGAAACTTACTGAAAGCAAATCACACGCTGAACAAGTGTAAACTGTTGACCAGCATACAGAACTAGACGCGAAAAATAAGAGCTCTTTTAATAGTCAAAGAGCGCATTGTAAGGCGATTTAAGTGAATTCAAGCAAATTAAACATTGTCGAGTCAATCTTCACGTATTTTCAACAAAACGTCATATGCCGTGAAAATTCTTCTAGTCGAGAAGAGATTTCAGTCCTCTTGAAACAGGTATATGGAGATAGTCAGACGCTAGATGAAGATGCTTCAGATATCTCACTATTTCGTAACTTTTGTCAGAGTCAACTGCTACAACGTCCAGAAGAGGAGTGTCAAATAATTACTGCTAATAAAATGAAGAAAGTTATTGCTAGAACTAAAAAATTTGCAGCTTTAGGGCCAGATAAAATCAACAACTTTTGGTGAAAGAAGTTTACTTCTACGCACCAGCATGTAGCTGGTATATTTACTAATTTCTTAAACGGAGAACGACCCATCCCACAGTGGTTAGTTAATGGAAAAACAGTACGTATCTCTAAGACCAGAGATTTGTCAAGTCCAAAGAACTACCGGCCTATAATTTGTTTAAATATCAGCTACAAGCTCTTTTCTGGCACCTTCAAAGACAGGATATTTATATCCATCGAGATGTATGAGAGAGTTAATTTTCTTGTGGCGGACAAGATTTGTCATAAAATACGATTAGAGACAAGTAACTGGCAATCCTTGTGGCGACAGTAAATAAATTCTCTAAAGCCATTATCATGAGCTTTGGACTGAACAACTGTGCCTGCGTCCATCTACACCAAGGAAGACTAGAACCTACATGAACGCGCGACGATCAGGATCTTAAACTCAAAGGTGGAAATACCATTCAACAGCTTCGTAATGGAAAAACATGTACATATCTTGGAATACCGCAAAAGAAAACCCTAGATATGCGTCAGTTAAAAACGGCCATTAAAAAAAGATATCGCGAAAATCTCAGAAAAATTTGGGCTTCCGAATTATCTTAAAAGAATAAGATCCAGGCAACCAATATTTTGGCCATTCTTATACTGCTTTGCGCGTTTAGTGCAGTAAAATGGAACATCGATGAGTTGAAGCTACTTGACCAAAGCACACGCAACATGATGACAATCTGCAGTCTGCTCTTTTCTAAAAAGCAAAGATTCTCTAATGCGACTCGTACACCAACAGCAGAGGAGTTTGGTGTCCCATTTAAATCCAGCGACACAACACATGGCCTACTATTATTAACATCTTTGGTACTTAAAATTCGTGTACAGGAAGCCTCTTCGTGGCAAATTCTACGGCATTGTGGGTAAAGAAGAGTTATTGATATGTCTATCTAATATGTTTCTTAAATCTGCTGGAATAAGATCGGAGAAAAAGGTAACATTTTGGGTGTCAAGATGGCATTATAGATATCTTAGTTTACCGTAAGCGCATAATGATTGAACATGTTCTCTGTGGAGGCGGAACATGTTTCAGTTGGAACTGAAGTCCGTCATAAAGAATGATCACTGTTAGATCTACTGGAATTTCTCGTTTTCCACCAGCCAACGTATTAGTGCTACAAAGCTGAATATTGTCCTCCGAGTTCAAAAGACCCAGATAATTTACGTGATTGAGTGCACGAGACAAGATGATGGTAATATCAAATTATGGTGGATATGGTGGATCTTCTGCCTTCACGGGTAAAGAAGCAATATGAATTTCGAATAAAAAAGATTATTTTTAAATATGTAGTGTAATTTTTAACTGAAATGATAAATCCTTGGATGGGATAGTTACATTTTCAGTAAAACCTAAATTTCTATAAAAAGAAACGAATTTTATGCATAAGCAGTTAGGATCTTGACAAAATAAGATTTTAGTTTGTAAAAAGAAGAATTTTCTTTAATTGCTGAACACAAATGAAATAGTTTAATATTCATTTAAGAAAATAAATTCCAGAAAGATTCATTAACAAGAACAAACAAAAAACACAAATTTTAAACGAAATAGATGTATTTTTAAAAAAATGAGTGAAATTTTTAACCAAGAAGATTAATTTTATAACTAAAGATGTTTTTTCAAGGAAATACCTGAATGTTTAATCAAATATTTGAATTTACAATTGAAAAAGATCAGCTTTTAATCAAAAATCTAATTAATAAAATTGTTGTTCAAAACGCTGCATTAAAAGAAGTCATAAATAGTCGAATTTGAAAATAAAAGGCGAATGTTTTAGAAAACATTTGATTTTCAAAATGGAAAAGAAGAATTAAAAAAAAATTTTTTTAATTTCTTCTAAAACAGTTCAAGTGTAAACAAAATATGACATTTTTAAACATTAAGTTTAAAAAATTTGGAAACTAACGAATTTTTAACCAGTTAAATTCAACTAGAAAAGGTGAATTTTTTGTAAAATGATTTAATCCTTGACAAAAACGATTAATATTAAAAAAAGATTAATAATAAAATTTAGATTTACAGATATTAAAACTGAGTTACTATTAAATAAGACATTTCTAACGAAAAAGTGACATTTTCAAATAAAATGTTGAGGTTTCTACCAAAATAGTTGAATTCTAAACAAAAAATATGAATTTATGATAAAGAATTTGAGTTTTAAGCGAATAGTTACATTTTTATAGCATCGTTAATTTAAAAAAAAAGATTTATTTTCTGCAAAACGGTAAAGTTTATATCAAGTTGGAGTGTCTTCAATTTTTCTTCGAATGAATAGCTATTCTACTGAATTCATTCGTATAACACTTTGAGAAAAATAAATGAAATTGTAACAAAAAATGTGTAATTTACAATGTAAAATATACATATTCACCACAAATGGAATCGATATATGATTTCCGAAGCGAATTTATCTTCTTCTTTGTGGTAGAAGGGAATATTTTTGTGAATATATGAAACATTTAACTCTGCAGTTTCTATAAAAGTTCATCAAAATATAAATTTATTTAATTTTCATTCAGGTTTGTCTACAAACAAGATGTTTTCAAAAATTTTAAACTTTTTTTTTACTACTTTAGGTTTTTGCACTCTGATAGGAATTTTTTGTTATTTACACTTATAACATGCTTTGATGTTCTGGTAAAATATCTTTCAAATGAGCCTGAAAGCATTAAAATGTTATAAAAAGCATCATATTCAACATTAAATAAAAATTAGAATTAAAATTATGTTTGCAATGTCTACTTTCAAATAGACTGATTAGCTTCATTGTGGATCAATTTCATACATAATTTTCAGACTATTCGACTATTTACAGATAAACATATTTGCTGTAAAATAATTAAAATTAAAAGAACTCAATCAATGATGAAAACGGAATCGTACCTAAATTTTCGACTGGCAGTGTACATATAATAAATAAGAAAAATAAAGAATTTACTTTTTAAATATTATTTTTATTACTCAAATGTACAAAGTTTATAGTATTTTCAAATATGAGAAAACACCTTCCTTATTAGTACACATGTACCGTCTGCAGCCGGATATTTTATAGAAGCTCTCGTATTTGCATGGTCTTTTGACCAAGGAAAAGGAAAACTGCAGAAAACCTTTCTCGAGCTTTACCCGTCACCGAAAGTCGAGTTTGGTTCCATTAATTTAATTTCATCAAACGCCCATACTTATTCTAACTATAAAATCTCTCAGATGCGATTTAAGAACGCTAGCGAAACAGTAAAAAGTGATGAATTGCACGATGGAAGATAAGTCCGTGTGATAAAACTTACTTTCCCACACTAGTGACTGGAAATTTTGTAAATATTGAACTTCCCACATACAACCTTCAAAGGTGCGTGCGCTCCATAGATACTAGCGTGACGACTTCTACGAGAGAGGGTAATTTTTCCCCTCTACCCCGCCCTATTTGAGAGACTGGCGCGCGCCAGCGCGCGCTGCCTCAAATTCGACTTGCGCGTGCGTGTAGTAGGCCTCGGTGTGGTCTCACACATTATCCCAGAAATGTAAACGTCGCAGGAGTCAAAGTCCCTTTCCCTCTCGTATCTCTGGAGTTCCTGATCCCCGAGCTTCACGTATCTTTAGAGTTCAAGTGTATTAGTTATTTAAATTCAATGACAGGACTCGACTCGGGTTGAACAATAGCCTCCCCTCTCCTAGGGAGTGGGCCCTTGAGCTGGATGTGAACATTGGAGTACCTTTAAGCCGTCTATTTCGTAGTTGCAATAATTGATCATGGAAATGATCACTTTTTCTGTTTTGCATTTCCCTTTGCTGTTAGTAAAGGAATTATAATAATATATAAACCAATTAGAGGACAAGTCGATTCCCAAATCTACTAAATATTAAATCAGTTTGCTTTATATGTGCAGTGCTCTCAGAGACTTCGAGAACGTTGCCGAATAAGTTTGTTGGAGTCCGTGAGTATCTTTGGACGATCCTGATAAGCTTTTTTCATTGTTTTTATGGGGCTTCTAGAACGATCTCTTGTAGGTATGGCGGCATTTATTTCAGGTGTAATGTCGCTTAAGAGAGTTGTAGGAGGACCTTGAACATATTTATCTTGATTTGGGGTTCTTGAACGATCTCTTAAAATTGTGTTCTCGCTTGGGGGGGTTTCAGTTCGCTCTCGCATAATTATGTTGTGGTTTGGGGGGGTTTCAGAGCGAATTTCTCTATCTCTCGGGTTAATCGGGGGCGTTCTGGAACGTTCTCGAATAGTTATGTTATCAACGTTTGTTACATGAGCGCTTCCGCTTATTACACTTATCGTAATTGTCTGGCGATGTTCATTATAAATTGGACGAAAAGTTACTCCATCTATCCAACCAACAATTTGATTATGTTTTGCTACAACAAGTAAAGATTCGTCGAGTTGAATTATGGGACCACCATTTGGGTTGAAGAAAACGTTACAAAGATCGTCTGGTAAAACTGTGAAGAACGTGAAATCGGGGTGTCCAGGAAGTTGTCCAGATGGGGGAAATTGCCGAACACGCAAGCAATCTAAAACATTATAGCAAAGTTTTATGTGTCAATGAATCTTCTAGTACTTTATGTTAAAAGACAACGAACCCACCCATTTTATTCCAAATTCGAAGAAAGCAATTCAGTATTTTTTTAATTTTTATTTTAAAAAGCGCCGGTTTCTACTTAAAGTTTCCTATGTAAAATTCACAGGGAAAATCTTTTTTTTTTAGTTTTTGAAATAATTGTTCAGGGTTTAAGAAAATGTTACGAGAAAGTATGGAGGCTTGTCGAGAATTATCCAACAAAGAATTTTATTACTCAGACATATTGATTTGGCACGCCTAACACACCCCAACGCGTCCCTGAACCTAAAAATTTCAATTCTTCATGAAACCGATATTTTGAGCACTGCGTTCTCGTCTTCTTTGTACTTAAAATTAAACAAATTCTTTAAAAAAAATTAATGTTTTTAATTTTTTTACATTTTTTTTTAAATGAAAGTTTTTGCTGTTAGTTTAGTGGCATATTCAGTAATATTCAATAATTAATTTTCAGTTATTTCAACCAATGGTATTTCCTAAAATAATTTTTTTTCGAGAATTCGCCTTTTCTCCCTAAATGATTACTATTGATCAATTGGAATATTTGTTTAAATTATTTTAAGAAATCTCAATTATTTAAACACATAGCATTTTTCTAAAAAATTTTTTTCCTAAAATTTGTTTTTTTTTTTTAAATAAAAGATATTTCTATTTCAGTATTGGAATCTTTCTTCACGGTCTTAAATTAAGTTGTAATTGTTGAAACAACTTTTATTTACAGGAACAATTTTGTAGTAGAAAATTCGTTGTTTTTGTTAATTGAAAATTATTACGGTTGGTCTAGTAAAATATTTATCAATATTGGTTAACTAATTTTAGATCATGTAACAAATTGCATTTGTTAAAAAAAGTTTTTTTTTTTAAACTCGTCGAACTGGCACTTTATTATATTCAACACACATTTATTTATAAGTATTTTCCAATTGGAAAAAAAATTATTATTTATTTTTAACAACCTTCAGTTGCTTCAAACAATAATTTTTCCAGAAGCTTAAAAGTTTTTGAAAATAAATAATAATTTATTGTTCATTTTATTGAAAAATAACTGCAACAAATCTATATTATTAACGATAATAAACTGCCAGTTTGATAAATTTGTAAGAAAAAGTTTTTAAACAAACATAATTTGTTTACATAATAAAGCATTAACGATCTAAAATTAATAAATAGACCAACAATAATAATTCTCGTTGGAAAAAATTCCATTCGTTTAAATAATTGAAAATTAATAAACCAATGTTAAAAAATATTTCACTATACCAATAGTAATATTTTTAAGGGAAAAACAAATTATCGAGAAAAAGTTATTTAAAGAAATTCCATTTGTTCAAATAATTGAAAATTAATGAACGAATGTTGATAAATGTTTCACTAGACCAAACTGAATAATTTTAATTAGAAAAGGACGGAATTCGGCTATATTTAGCGCAGCAATGATTTTTTTCAAAAACCTATAGATACATTTTGAAGGTTAGGGACCATGGACGCAAAAATCCACAAATCGTAAAAATCCACCGATGCTTTGAATCCGAAAATATTGGATGAAATTTTTTCTTTAAAAACACGTTTTTTGTTGAATGAAAAATCATAACCTTTTTTAATTCCATCTTTTTCTAAATTCTGATCACATAAATTGAAAGTTCAGACAATTTTACATGGGATAGACTATTCTCAATTTTTGTAAGGACCTTTTTGATAGTGTATGGAGCGCTTGAAGAAACATGTTAAAATATATCCGGCTGGAACTTTTTGGGTTAATACGACTTATAAAACAAAATTAAAAGCGGCCTGGGAAACAATCAGGATTAACAGTTAAATTTGAATAAAAAAATTTAATTTGACCAATAGTTTCTATTGGTTTTCTGTCCATCCATAGCACATTATTTCAGGACATGGGAAGTAATTAGTAGGAGGTTGGAAGGGGGGGGGG
>NC_046659.1:115130765-115136236 GCF_010883055.1 Belonocnema kinseyi | reverse complement strand
GGAGTAGATGATGGTATGAGATAGCAGAGGGGGGGATAGCTGGAGTTATCGGACGTCGTTAAGAGGGGATAGTAAGTTTGGGAGGATAGGGAAGTAGAAGAAAGGAGTGAGAGGGGGACTCGTAATTCTGGTGCGAATGTCCTAATAAAAAAAAACGTCCTCCAACTTTTACTCAAATCGATTAATATTTACTCTTTTCCCTAAGCACTTTAAATTAAATAATAAATTACATAAATATAATAATATTGTATCAAAATAACAAGACAAAGTAGGGTAAATTAATCGCTTGTGCACAGATTGTTCAATGCTAATTTTATCGACAAGCTCAATAACATAGGGCAGTAACTGCATATTGAGCAATTTAGCTCAAATTTTAAGAAAATTTTATTTTTGGACTTTTCAATCAATATTTCTGGTGCAAATTAATTCAATTCGAAGAAACATGAATTTATTAATTTTTAAATGATTAAGTTTTTTTAAAAATGGGTTTGAATAGTGACGTATGTTTCCTAATAATGTGAGCCAAATCACCAATCATGAACCAAAGTCACTGAATCAAATCGGTATAGATTTGCACTGATTCGCAGAGCTAGAAGTTATAATTAAAAGTATAATATTAAATATTTACCAATGAAGTTCACGAGAATCGCTAGTGTTGAAGCTATTCTACAAAAGATCCTCATTTTTTAGAAGAAAAAAAGCAGATGTCCAGGAAAATTCGTGGTTCCAGTGTAACTAATCAGTTTTCTGAAAAGAATTTCTAGTTGGAAATACGAGGCAGTACCTCGTTTGTCCTTGAAAACTAAATTACCTGGCGAGGAAAAGCGTAGGCTTCTGATTTATTTGCATTTCATAATCGGAGTCATTTACATTTGCTTCACGTGTAGCGAAATTGTAAGACTGTACAAATTATTGAGTCACATGTTAATGAGCCTATTTGTACAGCAGTTTAGATATTTTCGAAGTGAGCCTATGATTTTGACGTTTGCCAGGAAAATTATAACTAAGCATTGGGAAATAATCTACTTATAAGTATGAGTTAACGCTGTAAATGTCTTGAAGAAGAATGAATTTTTTTACTCACAGTGTGCGATTGGACATTTCTGTATCGTTTGATAAAAAAACTATTATTTCTTGAACTATTTATGAAAAATTGATGAAACTATCAGGGGATGGTGGAAAATGAATGATACTAACAATTATATTTACACAAAACTAGAAAGTATCAAGTTGATAGTACTAATTGATCAAAATGTTTTAACGTTTTGATATCTCTTTTCATTATTAACTTGATTAAAATTACGAAAATAATTAGTTGTCAAATGCTTTCAGCTAATCAGCATATTACAAAATTATTTAATTCTCTGACCTACAGGGTGATTACTGAAACTACTGGGAATTAAATTTTGGATTAGAATGAGAAGAAAAATTATTTAATTAATTGCGTCTACGAAAATGTAAGAGTATTGAGGCTGCAAATGTTTGTAAGCAAGTGCCAATCTCGATTGAAGATCGATTATTAATTTGCAGAACTTGAATTTATCAGAAATCTATGTTCTCTGAGAAACAAACACCAAGCATTCAAAAAACATATTTTCGAGGAAGATGTGTTCACAACAGAAATTTTAGATTTTTCGAAATTATCTCAAAGGTCTCGTCATTTTAGGAATTAACCCTGGTAGTCCAAGTGTAAGACTCCTAGACTGCTTTTCTAAGCTTATGTGATTTTAAAAAGCGAAACTAGTTGGTGCGGTGTTTAAAATAGATCTTCCATAAGCAATTTGCATTTCAGCATAGAAGAATTATAATCCTTGTCTGCTTTTAGAAGGCCTAGAAAAGTAAACCTAGTAGTCCAGAAGATTTATCGTACAGCTCTATCGCGGAAGGTGCGTTCACAATAGAAAATTAAGATTCCTCGAACTGTTCTCCAAGGTCTCGTCATTCTAAGAATTAACTCTGGTAGTCCAAGTGTTCATTTTATACATGTTTCCCATGGAAGGTGTATTCAGGAAAAAATTAAGATTTCTAGACTGTTTCTCTAAGATCTTGCCGTTTTAAAAAGTAAAGCTGGTGATTCCGGTATTCAAAATAAATATTCGCTAAGGAAATTCTTTTTAGCATATAAATATCAGATCCTTTGACAGTTTTTTGAAGGTTTCGTCAGTCAAAAAAGTAAACCTGGTAGTCCTTGGTTTCAAAATAGCAACCCTCTTAAGCTAGGTATTCAAAATACATCAGCCTCAAGTAGGTTGTATTCATAACTATATCTTAAGGTAGTCTGATGGAGTTTTAAAGATCTAGTATTTTTAAGAAGTAAACCTGGTAATTCAGGTGTTCCAAAAACAGCCTCGAGGAAGTTGTATTAATAACTTTAGTTTAAGTTAATCTGATGGATTTTCAATGATTCAGTAATTCTAAGAAATAAACTTGGTAATCTATGTGTCCAAAATACATATTTCTCAAGGAATTTGTGTTCACAACCTTAATCTAAGATACTCTGGTGTGTTCTGAATGATTTAGTTATGCTCAGAAGCAAACCTGGTAACATAGTTAATTCAAGCACATCATGTTCCAGGAGGCTGTATTCACAACTTTATTTTCAGTTATTCTGATGGGTTTTCGAAGACCTAGTAATTTCAAGAAGTAAACCTGATAATTCAGATATTTAAAATGCATCATCTTACAGAAAAATGTGTTCACAACCTTAATCTAAAACACCCTGATGGGTTTTCAAAGCTATAGTAATTACAAGAAGCCAACCTCTTAATCCAGGTATTCAAAACACATCATACTCGAAGAATTTGTATTTATAACTGTAGCTTAAGGTAGTCTCAATGATTGTCGAAGATCTAGTAATTCTGAAAAGTAAACCTGATAATCTAGGTATTAAAGAAAGAAGAACCTCGAGGAAGTTGTCTTCACTACTGTAGCTTAAGGTATTCTAATAAGTTTTCAAAGATTTAATCATTCGAAGAAATAAACCTGGTAATCTTGGTATGCCAAACACATCATCCTCAAGAAACTTGTATTCATAACTGTAGCTTAAGGTGTTGGGAATGATTTTCGAAGATCTAGTAATTCCAATAAATAAACTTGGTAATCTGGATATTCCTTATACATGATCCTCGAGGAAGTTGTGTTTATAACTGTAGCTTCAGGTAGTCTCATGGGTTTTCGAAGATCTAGTAATTCCAAGAAGAAACCTGGTTATCTAGGTATGCAAAATACATGATCCTTGAGAAGGTTGTATTTATAACTATAATTTAAGACAGCCTAGTGCGCTTCAAAAAATTTCGAATGCAAAGAAGTAAGTCTAATAATCTATGTATCCAAGAAATAAATCTGATAACGTTGGTATCCAAATACATCATGCCCGAGAAAGTTGTATTCATAACTGTAACTTAAGGTAGTCTGAAGTATTTTCAATGATCTAGTAATTCTAAGAAGTAAGCATGGTAATCTGGGTATTCAAGAAATAAGGACTTTGAGAAAGTTGTGTTCATAACTGTAGCTTAAGGTGGTCTAATGCTTTTCCGAAGATCTAGTAATTCCAAAAGGTAAACCTGGTAATCTAGGTTTTTAAGAAACAAGAACCTCGATGAAGTTTTGTCAATAAGTGTAGCTTAAGGTAGTCTGATGGGTTTTCGAAGATCTAGTCATTCCAAGAAATAAACCTGGTAATCTTGGTATTCCAAATATATCATCCTCGAGGAAGTTGTATTCATAACTATAGCTTGATGTGGTCTGCAGAATTTTCGAAGAGCTAAAGAAGTAAACCGGGAAATGTAGGTATTCAAGAAACAACATGCTTGAGAAAGTTGTGTTTATAACTAAAGCTTAAGATAGTCTGATGGGTTTTCGAAGATCTAGTCATTCCAAGAGTTGAACCTGGTAAGCTAGGTATTCAAGAAACTACATCCTCAAGAAAGTTGTATTCACAACTGTAGCTTCAGGTAGTCTGAAAGATTTTCGAAGATATAGTTGTTCCAAGAAGTAAACCTGGCAATATAAGTATTCAAAATACATTATCCTCGTGGAAGTTGTGTCTGTGAGAAATTTAAGACAGCCTGGTTGGTTTTTGAATATCCAGTCATTCTTAACAGTAAATCTGGTATTATAGGTAATCAAAATTCATCACCCTCAAGAAATGTGTCTTCAAAACTGGAATTTAGGACAGCCTGATGGCTCTTTAAATAGCTAGTATCTCTAGAAAGAAATCCTGGTAATCTAGTTACCGATCAGGATTTCCTAAATTTCAGTTGTGAAAATAATTTCTCTGAAAAAGATAATTTTTGAGCACCTGGGCAAGCAAAGATATATATACAAATAAGGTGACAAAATCAGCTGTTTCAGCTTGCTGAATTTTCACCTCAAGAAAAAAAGCACTGTCAAATGGAATGATTGCATCTGCACTTATAGAACTGAAATAATTCTAATCATATTTATCTCTAACGCTAATTGCTAAGATTTGTTCTGACAATCATAACTTATTACAGAAATCAAGATAATTGAATATTTACTTTTCCTATAAACATGTTGATAACAAAATTTTTCATAAATGAGTTTTTCTGATATCCCCATTTATTGTTTCCGCTAAAGTTGATTCCTAATTGTCTTCAAAGGGGATCTTTAATGACTGTTTCCTCCGATGTTTTCTCGTAAAAGATTGTTTCCTTTAATTAAAATTAGAATTATATTTCTTGCGATGAATTACTAAGAAAATTGTTTAAAGGATAACTTACAAGATTGTAGCAAGCATTTTATAAATAAATTTAAGATATATAATTTGAAATTACAAGAGAGATGCTTTTTCACTGAAATTGTCCAACACCAAACTAAGAGTGAATTAAAAACTGGTTATGAGACATTAACCGAAAAATTGCGTAATTTTTATTGGCAGTTTTTATTAAAATATTTCAAGATCTGCCATTTAAACGAAGAAAAACTGTTGTATTTTGTTAGGAGACTGTTTTGCAATTCATTAATACTGGTGGTGATTAAGAAATGAATGATGAAGCCAGTGAAAAAAGATTTTTATTACGTTTATTCAAAACATCTGCATATGCTTTAATGGAAAAAAGTCTTTTCGAAAATATTTGAATTTTCAATAAAATTTAAAGCAAATAATGCAGTAAATTTTAACGTCTGCAAATTTTATAAATCAATTATAAATCGTATGCAAAATCTTATCACCTAGGGTGAAACAAATGATATATTTCATGAGAAAATTCTAGAAGTAGTTTATTTATAAAAATTGTTTATAATTAATAATTTTAATATTATAAGGATTATTTTTGTTCTATAGGTAATAAGTTACAGTGAGAGTCTGTTTCTTTCTGTATTTTTATTCAGATAAAAATTCACAAAGCTGAAATTACTCATTGAAAAAATTACGAAGAACAGTCTTCTTTAGAAAAATTCTGAATTGAGAAAAATCAACATCTTTTATACTGAAATCATATTAATTTACA
>NC_046659.1:115120701-115130665 GCF_010883055.1 Belonocnema kinseyi | reverse complement strand
TCCTAATACTAATGAGTAGAATATTTTCAAAAACTTAGCTTTAATTTGCCTCGGAATTTCAAAAATCGCAAGTTCACTTGGAAAATTTCTTCTCAGCATCACATTTTTCTAATAAGTTAAATTTTAATAGAAACGCTCTTTTTACTAGAGATATATAAATTGAATAAACTTGCTTGCAAATTAAATTATTGAACTCTAAAACCTGAAACTCTCGTTTCACTCATCGTGAAAGCATAAAATCTATGGAAGTAATTATATTTATTTTTCTTATTTTTATTTTTCATTCTGTTGATTTAAACTGATTATTTTGTTATATCTTTTACAGGTCTCCTGATGTTAAATTTTCATTGCCGATAACTGCTTGATTAGTTTACGGTAGCCAAAAGTGAAATTTTCAAAATTTGTATTTTTAAACTTATTGAAAATTCTAATTTTTCTAGATAATTTTATTTTCTGAAATTTTTTTAAGACATCTTTTAGTTGATAATTCAACTATTTTGTTCTCCAAAGAAAATTCTTCTTTTTTTGCATCAATATCAACTACTGTTTCAAACATTCATTTCATGGGGTAACAATTTGAATATTTTTATAAAAATGCTTTCTTATAGTTTATTAAATTCATTTTTTTCACTAAACCTAAAGTTATTCTACTTTCCTTTGAACACTGACCGCATTCGGTTTTAAATTATGCTGTTCAATTTTTCATTAAGAATTTATCCTTTTCAGTTGACGGTTAAACTACTTGGGTAAACATTAATTTTATTCGAAAACGAAATATCTATTTTTTTTTATTTTTGGAATTCAGCCTTCTTGAGTTGAAAATAATTTTTTCAAACTCTTAATTATACTACCCTATTACTGGCTTGCGAATTCGTTGTTCTTAGTTGATAAGTGATCATTTTGAGTTGGAAATTGTACTATTTAGTTTTTTAATAGATATTCATCCTTTTGGTTTCGAAATTAAACTACTTTTTTCAAAAATCATTTTAATGGTTAACAATCAAATTCTTTCTGAAAAAATCAATATTTTAATTGAAAATACATCTTCGCTAAAAAATTCAACTGTTTTCTATCGAATTCCCTTTTTTAATTTAAAAATTCATCTTCTTTGTTAAAATTGCCATTTTACGTTGAAAATTTGACTATCTTCGTAGAAAATTCTATGATTTTGTTGAAACTCAACTTTTCGTTTAAAAAAAAAAATTTTGTTGAAAATACATCTCTTTTGAGATAAATTTTATATTTTTTATTTAAAAAGGACGTTTTTAAATAAAGAATCTGTTTTTGTTGATAATTCAATTATTTGATCAAACATTTGTCTCTTTTCTGTACAATTGGACTGTTTTTAAATTACAATGAAAATCTTCTCGGGGTTGAAATTAAAGTATTATATTTTCTGTTAGTAATTTTTTTATTTGTAAATTCAATTAATTTGCCTAGAGCTGAATTTCTTTGTTCTTTTTTGCATCTTTTTTATTTATTGAATAATTCTCATTTTAGTTAAAAATTCTACTAATTTGTACAAAATTCAAATTAATTGTTATCGAACTAAGGAATGTAGCTATTCTATATTATATAAAAAATTAATCGGTTTTAATTATAATTTAATTATTTTATTTCCATAACTCATACTTTTCTCTTATAAATTAAAGTAGTTCTTTAAAAGTGGAATTACTTTTTTAAACATTAGTTTAATTGGTCAAGGATTCAAATATTCTTTTAAATTCATTCTTTTTTGTTAAAAATTATTAATTAAAAGTGAGGATTGAGCTATTCTATTACTAGTTTCTTATAATTAGTTATTTGAAGTAAAAATTAAGGAATTTGGTTAAAACTTTATTTATTTGGTTAAAAAAGCATCTTTTGTTTAAAATTTGTAATGTTTGTTGAAAGATTCCACCTTCTTCATAAAATTTTAATTACTAGGTTAAATATTCCTCTATTATGTAGCAAATTTATTTATTTTCTTCAATTAGAATTAGATTGAACATTCAACAATCTTTTGAAAAATTCGTCTTCTGGCCCTAAAAAGATCTACAAATATACAAATTAAATTTTTTGAGAAATAAAACAAGCTATGAAAAACATAAAAAGACCAAATTTGTTCAAAAGCATCCGGGAATTTGTTATTAGTGATTTTACAGATAGGACGAGGAGATTTTCTATCAATTGTAATGAATAAAATTAAAAGTAAAAAAATTAAAATTTTGGAAATACGTCACAAGAGAAGAAAAAAATTAAGCGACAAAAGTGTTTTTTATAAAAAAATATCTACTATTTTTGTGTGTGCAGAAATATCAACTATTATATTTCATGTTAATTTGAAAATTGAAGTACAGTCTAACTCGAATTTGAGCCACCTTGATTGGAGTTTTCTGCGAATTAACGCTGCGCTGCTGGTACCGGTGAGAGGAATTGTAAGCGGGTGTGCGGTTCTTGCTCAGGCGTGACAGAACAAGGGCGTTGAAGTTAAGCGCTGTACCCTAACAGCCTACACAAGTAACGTCTTCATGACGTTGCGTCAGTTCACTATCAAGCGGCAAGCACACACGTTCGCATAGCGTGTAAGAACGATAGCGAGCTCGCGTCGATCAGCTCTGGGGCTCTGATACGTGAAGCCAGCACAAGCAGTTCAAACTGATCGAATTGATTCGTGCGATCCAATAGGAATGTTGGGTATCACTAAATTATTTGAGCAATGTGAATGAAAAAGAGCAGGGAATATTAATTCAGTTTCATTAAAAATATCATAGTACGGCTTAAAGTTAATTATTTGCTATAACATTTCTTGGTTATATTTAATTGAAAATTAAATTTGATAGCAATAATTAATTGTTCAGAGTTCGATCGTGCATCCTTGTCCAGATCACATGGTAGAAAGAGAGGTCCGACCGACTACAAGCATTGGTGTCTCACTGCAGTGCTTTGTAACCTCAAAGTTTTTAAACTGAAAATTCAGCTATACTATACTTGGTTGAAAATTGATATTTTATAGTTAAAAATTCTGTTACTAAATTTAAATAGAACTTCATTTCTTTGTTTGAAATTCAACGACCATGTTAAACATCTATTTTATTGGTTAGCGATTTGAATATTTCATTGAAATTCAGTGGTTTTTTAGTAGAAAATTATTTTTTAAACTCGTTTTTAGGCTATTCTATTATTAGTTTGAAAATAAATCCCTGTGACTTGAAATTTTAAGAATTTCGTTGAAAAATATTAATGTATTTCAATGTAAATTCGATTTTTTCATATAGATACCTAAGCTTTCTGATTGAATATTTAATTCCTTCGTTTAAATTGAAATTATTGTGTTCAATATTGATTTTATTGCTTGAAAATCTATTCGTTTAATTGAAAATTTAACTACATTTTTAAAAATTCATTTTTTTTCTTACAATTAAATTTGATCAAGTGTAAATTTAACTATTAAATTTTTTGTTAAAAATTGTTCTTTTTTAGTTTAAAATTCAACGATATAGTTAGAAATTTTACTTTTTTTTAAATACTTTTTTTGGGTTGAAAATTATACTGTCGTGTAGAAAATTCGCCTTCTTGACATAAAAATGTAAATGCTTTGTTGAAAGTTTATCTGTTTGGGCTGCAAAGTTAATTTTTTTTCAAATTCAGCTATTTGGAGAACTACAATCTTTCTGTTGAAAATGGGTCCTTTGAATTAAAATTAAACAATCTTCATATAAATGTCATTACTCTGTTAAAAGTGAAATTTGCTGGCCAAATGTGAATCTGTTTTGATTAAGGATTTTGATATTCACTTCAAAATTTATCTTTCTGAACCTGGTGTAATATGTAAATAGCCACAGCTTTCTCCTTTGAATAGATAAGCAGCCTATATATTAAAGGGAATTAGGGCCGCTAAGTTAGTTCTAATCTTGACTTGACTCTGTAACTATACTAAATAAAGGAACGTGATATCTCGCTAGAGATATCACATATTTTTAAAAACACCTTTGAGCCTTTTTCACCATAACATTTTGGCGATCCTGCCAAGATCCGTTTAAAGAATACTTCGAAGGAAAGCATTCTCTACGGAGAAACATTAAAGTCTTTCCCTTCTTATAAGTGACGGAGGCCTGGAAAACGAAGAGAATAAAAATAAAAATCAGGCGGTAGAGGCACCTGTCTAGCTACAAGAAACTGAGCGAGTTAGCCACACCCGACTTAACAGATACCAGCAGTAACAGCTTGGAGACATGTCACTAGCCGAACTAGGAATCCAGAGAGCAAGCGGAAATTCTACGGATCTTCAGCAACTGTCAAAAGAAAACGTTCACTGTAAGTTTTTGCTAGTACTAAGACTGAAATTTTAAAGAGTATAAATCCTCTTTGTGGTCCGAGGAAGGTAACAGACCTGAAATAACACATTTCTTGTTTGGTGACGTAAAGTTTTACAATTTCACGTAGTGTATACTCCTGGTGCTCCAGAGCACTGCCCTTCGTCAAAAATACAAATAAATTACTTTAAAATCGTCAGTATTGCAGTAGAACGATACGACGGATTCTATTGTATTAAAGGACAAGGTCCAAACTACACAATAGTGTCACGCGATAATTACACCCGACAAATTAGAAACTAAGTACACTCACACTGATAGAGTTGGGCATTAGAAAAACTCCCATTCTGGCTTATCGGGTACCGTTAACGTACGCGACAGACGATTCTGACAGTGACTTGCACGAACCACAGTACATTACGACAATGTTCTCCCCCGCCCCCACTCGCGCTCAGTCTCCCTCAAGGGAAAAAATTCCAGCATTCTTACTCGAAGCATTTGAAGAAATTAGAAAAAGCATAAGCACTCTGGTTACAAATTAATCAGCGGCAGCAGAAAATATCTCCATATTAGCAAGAGAGAACGACAAGAGAATAAAAGAAGACATGAAATATTAGCAAGAATTGGAATAAAAGGAAATATTCAAACAGACATCGAAGGCGCAAATGGAGGAAGAATGACTGGAGATAAAGATTCGGATGACGAACAAGCCAAAACGAGATTAAAAATCAGAAATGAATCTATTTTAAGAAGTCGGCAACAACTAGAACCTCAAGCACCACCAAATGAACTATCCAGAACTTTTCTTTACGCTTTAAACAAATACTGAATGAATTAAACTACGCGGTTCAAGCATCCTCGGAAGGGACTGAAAGACAACTCAGATTAGAAATCGAAGAAAAAGAGGCAATCAATCGGTATATGCTAAACCTAAAACGAGAAATTGGAATTCAAGTACGGGCAATGCAGCCAATAACATAAATGGAAGCCCAAAAAGAGGCAGCAGAGTACAAAACCTGGCTAAAGGAATCACAGCCAATTAGAAATACGCCCATAGCACCTCGACCAACCCCTAGGTTTATTCAAAGACCTTTGCCACCTCCCAGAATATCAGCCAACACAATAGCAGCCACCGGAGCTAAAGCCCTAAATTAAACCCTGCCTTTACCGGACAGAGCAAAGATTTCTTGTCACAAATGCGGCAAACTAGGCCATTTTGCTTCCCAATGCTTTAGAAATCCAAATTTGCATCAAGGTCAATTCCCGACAAGACCGCCACAAGTAAGAAACATCCAGGAAGAAGAATTCTTAGAGAACCAGAAGATGACGGAAGAAGAAATTCTGGAACACGAGGACTACCTGGAACAATTCGATACCCCAAGTTGTAAATAAAATCAAATACTCAAACAAATTTCTAATGGGAAATGATAATCAGGAATCCCATGAAGCCGTGTATTTAAACTATTTCGGAAAAAATATTTATTCCACATAGTAGATCAAAAGTTTCCATTGCCCGAAGACGGAATACTAGGACTAACATTTCTTAAAAAATTCTCAAAGTACGCTCTATCGCCAACACACTTGATAATTGAAAATAAAAAGTTATCATTTTTTAATCACTCAAGACAACCAACTAAAATACCCGATGAAATTAATTACGAAAAGATAAAGACAATCAAGACTACTCCACTTGAATCGGAAAGGAAAAACCCCCACAATACTCAAGACCAATTGCAAACACTATTAAAAACGTCTAATATCAATCACATGGAAAAATAAAATCAAGAGACAGTAAAGAAAATCTTACTAAAATACAAACAGGCGTTTGTACTACCCGGAGACCCACTGCTATGCAAAATGTTAACCGAGCATGAGATTATCCTAAACTCAGGTAAAGTAATAAACCTTAGATCACATAAATTACCTAAAAAACATATAGATCCCCATTTAATTCCCCATTATGGATTGTTCCCAAAAAAGGGGGAAAATTGAGAATGATCATAGATTACAGGCAAATTGATAAAGATACAAATTAGGACGCTTATCCTTTACCAATGATTGACGACATCCTGGACCAGCTTGGAAAAGCAAAATTCTTTTCAGCTCTTGACCTAAGTGCTGGTCCTCATTTGAGGACATTGCTTTGTTTATATCGATGACATAGTCATATTTGGAAACACAATTCAAGAGCACAATAATAACCTTAAATTGGTTCTACAACGTATCAATGACTTAGGACTAAAATTAGAGCCTACAAAATGTGAATATTTGACACCAGAATTGGAATATTTGGGTCATATTATCACAAAAGACGGGGTAAAACCAAACAATGAGAAAATTAAGAAAATCGTCGATTTTAAAAAATTAAAAACAATTAAAGATATACAATCTTTTCTTGGTTTAACTGGTTATTATAGAAAATTTATTAAAAACTTTTCTACGATCGCTAAACCTTTAACAGCAATTACACAAAAAGAAACACCATTTAATTGGACACCAAACTGCGAAAAAGCCTTTCAAACTCTAAAAAATGCCTTAACATCTGCGCCAGTATTAAGATTCACAGATTTTAAAAAGAAATTTATTTTAACAACCGATGCCTCTAATTACGGACTAGGGGCAGTCCTTTCTCAAGATGGGCATCTGTGCCTGTTTATATCAAGAACTCTAAACAAAGCGGAAGAGAACTATACGACCAGCTAGAAAGAATTGTTAGCCATCGTATGGGCCGTTAAGCATTTAAGGCAATACCTCTTAGGAAAGAAATTTACTATCCAAACTGACCACAAAGCATTGATTTGGCTACATAACGTAACAGATCCTAGTTCCCGATTATTAAGATGGAGACTAAGACTTGAAGAATACGTATACGAAATAGAATACGTGAAAAGAAAGGAAAATAAAGTAGCTGATTGTTTATCGCGACTATTTCCCATCCAGGAAAAAGACGTAGGATAAATATTTGCCATAACCAAAAACTCTTTACGACGAGCAATGAAAAGCTCAGGAATATCAAACGAAAAAGTAGAAGAAGAAAATCTAGAAGAACTATTACCGGAAATAGAAATATTCGATACACCAGTTATTAGAAAAGATAGAATACTACAAGAAAAAGAGAAAATGAAATTATTACACAAAAGAATGAGAGAGCCCTCACCTGAAACAGACATAGGAGGACTAATATGGAAAACGATATTAAAAAATATGTAAAACATTGCCCCATTTGTCAACTTGATAAAACGACAAGAATTAAATAGCAGATGGAGAGTATAATCCCTGATATCCCTTTAAAACCAAACGATAAAATAGCCATGGATATCTATGGACCTCTCCCAGAAACAATTGAAGGTAACAAATATATACTGAGTATACAAGACCGATTAACCAGATATACATTACCACTCCCTTTAAAAAATGAAACCACTAAAGATATAATTGAACAATTAATTGACCACTACATTTACACCTTTGGAGCATCAAAAACAATATTAACTGACCAAGGACAAAACCTCATCTCTAACCTAATGCAACAGTTCGAAGAAGCCCTCAGAATACAACATATCAAAACGACAGCTTTTCACCCACAATCAAACGGAAACATCGAAAGAATGCATTCGATGCTGGGAAATTTAATCAAAAAATCTATGGCAGAAAATAACAAAGAATGGGATGATAACTTAGAATTTATAAGTCTTGTCGTAAACGCGAAAATAATAAATCAACACCCACTGTATAAAGTATATCAGTTGGTTAATGTAAAAAATGATACAAAGACCAACAAACTAGATCCCTCCTGGAAAGGTCCTTATAAAATAATTAACATTCTAGACAACAACAATCTTAAAATCCTAACTAAAAATTAGGTAGTACAAGTCCATATTGACAACGCCATGCCTTCTTTCTCAGATGAAAGTCAGCCTATCCCTACTGACAATGATAACCCTGGTCAGAGCTCAAGTGAGAATCGAGCCGCTGACGACTAACCTATATAAAGAGGAACTCAATTTAGCTACTATTTACGAAGAACAATGTACACTGATAATCGGAATTCACCTCACCAATGCTCATGAGAGAATGAATAACATTAAAAAATTAAAGGACTTTTTAGTCCGAAATTGCGATAGTAAATGCCCATTTAAAACACTGTTAATAGTATGATTTACAGGTACAATCGATTAAAAACAAAAGAAATTTTATTACATAATCTTATGGGGAAAACTAGATTCAAAAGAGGTTTATTCAATTTTGTTGGAGATATTTCGAAAACACTTTCCGGTACATTATCCCAAAACGACATAGATCTAGTTAACTACGAATTTGATCAAGTCTATTCGGATAATAAAAAGGTGGCCGAAATTGTCAAAAATAACACGAAGATCATTAAGCTAATTCTTGATAGTTCCTCACAAGATATGTAAAGTCTTAACGGCAGGCTCATGGTCGACAGTCAATTAATGATGAAATTAGTAAACTCTTCAAATTGAAACCGAAAACAACTCCTATTACAGGATAAGATAACAACCTTAGAGATCTTCATCTCCGAGATAAGTGAAGACCTGTCGACAGCTTTAAACGCAATTAACATAGGTAAACATGGAATGATGGAACCAACAATAGTCACACCCGCAATAATAAAATCTACCATCGAAGAATTTGAAACCCAGTATAAGACAAGATACCACTTTGAAGTACAAGAAACTAACTATCAAAGAATAATTGACTCAGCAGATATCAATATACTGACAAAAAAAGATTGTTGAATATACATTATAAAATTACCAGTATTAAAAAACGAAATCTTAGCTATCGAAAGAATAATACCTCTTCCTAATAAACAAAAAGATGGGACTTTTACGAGTATCATATTGGATCATGAATATCTCCTCGCCGGAAGGTACATCTGTGTACCAACTGATAAAGAAAGTTTAAGTAAATGTAAATCAGTGGAAGGAATTAAAGTATGCAAGAGACAGCAATCTGACTTCTTGACTTATCAACAGGATACTTGCGACGCTAGTCTTCTTAACACCCAATCTAAAGGTAAATGTAAATTAGGAACATTTTTACTACAGCCAGAGACTTATATACCAATTTCAAATGGATACCTAGCTATATTTACTCAAACGGAGCAAATTGACTTGATCTGCCCCAATCACTAAATGGACTCCCGAACCATTAATATAGGAACATCTATAATAACCGGACAAAATTGCAAAATTACGTCGCCAAGAATTTCATTGAATATTATAAATAACAACCTAAATGTCACGCGGACAGTAAAACTGAACTTAACATACGACCTAGACATACCCGGAATGACTTTAATAAAGAACAAAATGATTTTACTACCAAACATTATCGACTCAAATACGCTACGCAACACACACCTTAATCTAGAAAACGCCGAAAGCATTTTAGACACGATGTCAAGTCATCACCGAGTCCAAACATGCAAACAAAATGCTTTAGAATGGTTAAGATATTTAGGATACACATCTTTAGGTATAATTACCTTCTTGACTATGTATACAATAGGACTGTTCAACGCTATAATTGGTCTTGTAATACGTCTAATAGGCAACTGTTATACAAATTGTAGTTTCGGAAACAAAGCCAATACTGTACACCGACAAGAGGCAGTTCCAATAATTAATACTAATGTTTCTGTA
>NC_046659.1:115117365-115120601 GCF_010883055.1 Belonocnema kinseyi | reverse complement strand
AGGGAGCTCTTCTTAATATTTTGACACCAAAATCATGTCGATACACCTTACCGACTGCGAGTAAAGCCACCCACGCTTTAACTTGACAGACTGTACTTTAATAATCACACCTAGATCTTTAAAATTTTAGGTTTTTAGAGAGTAAAAACAATCCAAAAAGGGGGCTGTAATATGTAAATAGCCACAGCTTTCTCCTTTGAATAGATAAGCAGCCTATATATTAAAGGGCATTAGGGCCGCTAAGTTAGTTCTAATCTTGACTTGACTCTGTAACTATACTGAATAAAGGCACGTGATATCTCGCTAGAGATATAACATATTTTTAAAAACACCTTTGAGCCTTTTTCACCATAACACTAGTTCAGATGAGAACAGGGTTGTGTGAAACTTTTAGAAAGCTGCAGGAAAAGCGTGGATTCACAACTAATTTGAGTAGTTGGAATAAGAGCGTACCGCTGTATATGAGAGAATCGTTCTCTAAAAATAATCGGCTGATATATAATGCAGCTCTTCAACTTAGAAGAAATAAAAAATTAAAGTACCTGTGGACCACTGTGGGTTAGATTTTTTGTCGTAAAGAGGGTGGCTCACCCAACATTTTGTTGGCTAACATCAACGACCTTGATGCCCTCCGTTAAGACTTCTTTAGGATTGAGCTGTATCATGTGGACCTCGCAGATAATCAATTGCCTTTTTTGTATACTTTTTTAGCTATTTCTCTTGTATTTTTCTTTACTCTCTAATTTTTTAAGTAATGTTCTGCATGTTGAGATGTTTTTTCTAAGAACCTATAGGCTTTATTCTGCATGGTTGATTTGTGTTTTTATATGCATATCTGTTACTAATTTTGTAAACAATTAGTCGCTCTTTTTTTAGAATTTTTCTTCGCCTTCCTTTATCTAATTTGAAGCAATTTATAAGTGCAATCTATAACTTCTTTTAAACTATATATTTTAAAGGCTTTTGTCATCACTATCTTCACATTCTTCATTCACAGGAGAAGCAATTTTAAGTTTTATTATCCCCTATTGTTTAGAATTGTTAGTATGAAGGTTGGACTCAGTTGGGTACTGGCAATTATGTTTGTTACTAATGCTCTGTGCATTCAATGCTGGGTTATTTTTGGATATACTTTTGCTTATCCTCTTTATGAAACTAAGTCTACTCTCAGTTAATTATGGATTCTTTACGTATTTTTCATGTGAATGTCCAGTCCCTCTTGGACAACATTTATGAGTTCCAACATTTTTTCAGCTCTTTTGCATATCATATGATAGCAGTCTCAAACACTTGGCTGAACTTGAATCACCAATCAAGTGTAGTTGAACTTAACCATTATGCGCTCTTTCGTAGAGACAGAGAGGAACGGAGAGGGGGGATGTTTGCATCTACGTGCACGACAGCCTTAGGGGGGCTTTGTTAGGAGTCAGCTCGGTCGTTAATTATCCTACTGCTGAATTTCTTTTAGTCGAGGTCACGGAAGCGGGGCACAGTGTTTTGGTTGGGGTTATTTATAAACCTACAAGTGCCTATTTTATCACCGAACTTAAAACAGAAATTTTTACCCATTTACCTGACTTCAACAATATTATTCTCACAGGGGATTTTAATACCATTTTAGATGTGACTTGTAATCATACTAAATACTTAAAAGCTATGATACATGCCGCTGGGTTATCTATTGTGTCTCATAAATCTACCAATCGCATTGATGATTCCAGTTCCCGAATAGACTTCATAGTAGTAGATGAACTTGAGAATATGAATTCTTATAGCCAACATCCTATTCCATTTTTATCTAATCATGATCTCATAAATATCAAATTTAAATATATTTATACTCAATCCACAAACTGTGATCAAACTCAAATAAGAGATTGTGAATTGGTAGATGAGTGTAAGTTTCAGGAGCACTTAAGGACCTATGATTTAGAAAAAATACTAAGAAATAATGACATAATAGTAAATTAAATCTTTTGTACTCGTACTTAGTTGCATCATTCAAACAGTTTACGCCTTTACACGTTCAATATAAGGATTAAGACTCAGCTGCTTGGATCACATTGGAAATTAGAAACCTAATGAAGAAACGTAACAATAAGCGTCGCCTGGCAAAAAAAAACTAAAAATCCTCTAATACAAGCTAAGTTTCATCAGCTTAGGAATTTAGTTTAAACTAAAATCAGGGATGCGTATAATCTGTATAATTACAATGTTATAAAAAACAAGAATAAATATTCAAATATTTGGCTTCTACTTAGACGCTTACATTACATTCCAAATAAAAATGATGCCTCAGCTCATACATTTTCATCAAATGATTTATTGAACGCATTTGCAAACCTACCACCCTGTAACGCCGTCAACTCGGTTACACCCCTTATAGCATATGAGGTAAGCTCAACTTTTCAAGATACGGATTTCTTTTCTTTAGATATAACGCCTGAATTTATTCTTGAAAACCTTTTTGCAATAAAAAAAATTCTTTAGGAACAGATGGTATTTCCATAAAAATCATTCGCCTAGCGCTGCCTGTAATTTTCCTTATACTTCTTCACATCTGTAACTCTTCTCTGCAAGTAGGGCTTTTTTTGAGCTCTGGAAACATGTGCTGATCCACCTTATTCCTAAGGTTTCTAGTTTCTCTTTGTCCCAATGATTTCGGTCTATGCATAGTACCTTAACTGCCTCCCTTAAAGTTACTTATGCTTAAAAATCTCTATCGAAAGTAAGGAAATAACAATAGTTGTTCTATTTGATTTTTCTCAAGCTTTCGATTCTGTTGATCACAAGCTGCTTTTAAATAAACTTTGTAACTTTAATTTAACTAGTTTTGCAATAGCCTGGTTCGAGTCCTACCTTCAAACCCGTTTACTAAAGGTACGAGGGTAGTTCAATAAGTCCTTAGAATGACCAACAGATGGCGCGCGAATCGCTCCAAATCATCTGTTTTCAGTCAGCACCACTCCCGACTAGATATATGGTGCAGTCAAAGTCCACATCTTCTGAGTTTACGTGTTTTTATAACCAATTGAAAAAAAAATTGATCGTTAAGAAAAATGGAAAAAAACGAGTTCATAGCGGTAATCAAACATTTTCATTTAAAGGGTTTAACTCCATATGAGATAAAAAAGTAATTGGACTCAGTTCATGGCACATCTGCCCCTGCCTTAGCAACGGTTTATAACTGGGTAAATGAATTTAAGCGTGGTCGTACATCAATAAGTGACGAACCA
>NC_046659.1:115071347-115117265 GCF_010883055.1 Belonocnema kinseyi | reverse complement strand
CCTATTTCTTCCAGTAATAGTTCAATTGCGCGACTACAGAAGGACATTAATATTGTGCCTGAAGGGGCACTTAACAATAGGTTAAAGCTAAGCCCTTTAAAAACTAAAGCAATTGTGTTAGAACAGTCCTCTTGAATCGGTTGAATCGGTAGGAGAATTGGGGTACATCCTTAATCGTACTCTTTCTAGGAAAGAGCAAATTGTTAAAATCTCGAGAAATACCTTTAGAGTACTTCAACCGCTTCAAAGGAATAAGTATTCCTTGCCAACTTCACCCGGATTCTTCTTGTTAAGAGTCTTATTCTCCCATTTTTATTTATGAGTGTGTTCTGTACGATGATATCACAATTAAGCTGAATTCCAAACTCGAGCGAGCTCTTAATGCTTGCATACGATTCATCTATGATGTCCCAAAATATAAGCACATTGATTTATATCGGCAAAAAGCGATATAAAATGCTTGCGCGGTTTTGAGGACTTCTATAGCGATCCCGAATAGCTCTGACGTTGTTGTTCATTATATGGGTCGTTCCACTACTTATATTTTTTATGATTTTCTTGCGTTCAGATTTATAAATTGGTTCAAAATTCAATCCGTCGCGCAAGTTCTAAAAGTCACTGGTTACCCCGAACTTACGGGGATAAGCCGCTCCGAGATGGGTCTGCTACATTTTTCTCATCTGCGCAAGCGTCGAAATGTGCCGCAAGCGCCGCGTTTGCGAACCGACTCCACTATACTGTTGATCAAACGGTTCGGCTTGTTCGGGGTAATGATTCTCAAGAATCAAGTGGAGCCGTTCTACTAAACGGAAGTAGCGCTGTTCACTGTGTGATTGGTGCTAGAACTGTAAGTGTTGGGTGAGCGGCTCTACCAAAATTTTGTCCGTGCGGTAAGTTTTATTTATTCCAGGCTTCATTTATTCTATGTTCCCCATGCTCAAATATTTAAAGTGGCGAAGCTGTTTTACTTCCCACCACTGTCTCTGTACGGTCTTGCTTGCGTCAGATGCTGACCGATTAAAAAACGGTCCGAGGAGCGGGAAGCCTTCGTTTGTTGCAAGGAAGCACACACGCGAATGGCACGCAGTGGGAAAAAAATACGTTTTTATTTTAAATTAAATTACAGCCTACAAATTTTATCGATTTGGATAACAAAATTTTTTAAAAAAGCTTATAGGATTTCTAAGAAAATTGTCAAGACGAATTTTCAAAACAGGCCTTCAGTTTTTTTATAAATAAACTAGAATTACGGAAAAATTGCCATTTTTTCTTTTTGACGTTCCCAGTGCGCGTCAATAAGATTAAAATGATCGAAATTGCCTAAGTTTCATAGAATAATATCAGATAAAGATATTTCAATAGTATAAGTAACAACAAAAATTTTATAAACAAATTACTTGTTGCAACAATGTTTGTAAATATTTTCCATAATTGTACGTTTTATAAAGTTGCACTGTAAGAGATTTAAATAAAAAGAATATAATTATTATATGATCAAAATATAATTTTACCAAATTTTCTAATTTGTTAATTAACCTTACGATTTTTCAAACAAATTTATTAAACAAATGTATTATTCGGGAAATTATGCAGCAAAATTGTTTTTTCATTCTATGTATTTTTTTAAATTAGGAACTCGATGATAATTTTGGAAAATTTCATAATTTGTTGAGTAATATTATAATTATTTTAAACAAATTTAATAAAAAAATGTATTACTTGTGCACTTTTTGGAAAAAAAAAACTTTTTTTAAATGCTCGTCCTTTTAGTTGGGAACTTAAAGACAATTTCAGCAACATTCATAACTAGTTGATAAATTTTATGGTTTTTTCAAACATATTTATTGAACAAGTGCACAGTGAAAGAGTTTGTTGAAAGAAAAGTTTGCTTGCTTCGACAAAAACTTTTTATAAGAAAGTTCATGATAATTTCAGAAAAATGCATAGTTTATGGATTGATTTCATGAGTTTTTAAGAATAATTTGAATCAAAAATGCATTATCGTACAGCTAAAGCGTTATTAAAAGTATTAATATAATGAGAAACCTAAACTGGAAGGACTGATATTGAGAAAAAAGTTCTTTGTCCACAAATGCTTAAATAATGCATATGCTTTTCAAATTTGTGTAAAACATCGTGGAAATTATCAACCAAGTATTAATGGTAATGGCATTATCATTAACTTCCAAATTTAAAAGACTGACTTAAAAAGAAAAACAATTTCTTTCTCGGCAGATGCCCAACTAATGCATTTGTTTTGTAAATTCTTTTTTTTTCGAATAATATAAAATTGATGAACTAATTATAAATTTCGCTAAAAGCATGTCTACTGCGTCTATGAGCGAATAATGATTTTTTTTTAAATACGCTTCAAAAAATCATAAAATTAACAAAGCAATTGTACATTTTCTTAGAAATTATTATAAGCTTCCAAATTAAAAAATTAGTTATGGTAAAAAAAACAACTTTGTTTCGACAAATGCCTTATCTATGCATTTACTTATTACATTTTTTTTCAAAAATGATTAAGTTAATCAACTAGTTTTGACTTTTGCTAAAATGGTCATGAAGTTCTTAACTGAAAGAACTGGAATTGAAAAAAAAATTCTGTCGAAAATTGCGTAATAAATAGACTTTTTTAATTAAGTTTGTTTATAATATTAATAATAATAATCTCCAAAAGACATTTCTTCATCTTTTATATTTTTTTTATCCAAATGTTTTGCAGTATAACTTTAAAAAACGTAAAATTATAAAAATTGTAAAAAATATTCTTTCAACAAATAATTTGTTTGTAAAATTTAGCTTTGTTTATTATATAATATTAGAATATCTGTAACTAATATTACTGTTTAAAACTTAGGTGATTTTAACAATTTCTGTGTTATTGCCGAGTACCGAGAACTTTCAATAAAAAAAAAATATCAGCTTTTTTTCGTCCAAATCGGTCAATATTTGTAGACTGTACGTTCTTTTAAACCAAATAAGTCATTTTTGCCTACTGTGCGATGCACACATCCATTAAAGGTAGGGACAACCTCAGTATAACCTTCGTATAATTTAAAGTTTAGAACAAATATTATAAAAACGAGGGATGTAGAAAATTCTAAGAGAAATCATAAATGCTAAAGCACTACGCTTTTGAGGATCTGTAATCCCGAGTAGAAAACTCTGTAGTTTTAGTTGGCTATCGGTCCATTGTACACTCAAGGTCCCATATAAGCCGGTCTGTTTTGTAATTCCTAGAACTGTTGGCCCACCCAGGTTCTCAGAAGGCAGGGAGAAACACGGTTGCGACTCTTGCTTCGAAAGCGCTGCAGTGCGCGAGTACTCAGTCGAGTATGTTACGCAATATTATACATTCCAATTGGAAACGGTTCGCGAGGCCCTGACTGCTTACGTTTCCAGGGTATTGATTTAGTAACAAGACCCGTGCAAGGCAACCCTTGAAACTGTTATTATATGTGACCTGGACTGTACTTGTTTCCCTTAACGGGAAGTGAAGTGATTGGATTATGGGGTGTATATCATGTAAGAGGTGAGGGGCTGCAAAATTGGTGAGTTCAACGAAGGAGAGTGGCGGGGAGGGTGAAGTATGGTGGGGCGTTTGGTGAAGTTAGGAGAGGGGAGAGTAGGTTTGGGTGGATAGTGAAGCAGGCATTCGAGAGGGTTGTAGAATCAGGGAGGGGGTCTGTGAAATAAGTGGCTGGAAGGGGAGACGGTGAGTAGGGTTGGCGATGTAGAAGGTGAGAAGGAATGTGATAAGAAAGTGGAAATTCGAAATTCTTACATGTAAATAAACATAAAACTTTTTAAGACTTCTGAGATCATCGGATGCTTTTACAAACAAGAAATATTTCCATAGCATAATTTAAAATTATTTTATTTAAAATTCCAAAAACAAACTACTTTTCGAATTTTCACAGATATCAATTTAAAACTTTTGTAATTAATGATAAACCAACTAAAAAAACAAACTAAAAGCAGCTTTAGAATGATCTCGCTTATATTTGTTTTGTTGCCCAAGATAATAATTGAAAAGTCATGCTGATTGTTTACAAAATGTTTTCAAAAACAAAACAAGTTTGACAACAAAACATATTAGTTTTCCGAATTGCAGAACTATTTGAAATATTGTGATTGTTTTAAAATAATTCCAAATACTGCGCACTCAGACATTTAGGAGACAAATCTAAATTTTATTTTATTTTTGTGATGTGATTAATCATTTTTTTATCAACGAATTATAAAACAAATCCATGCCTGTTCAAAACTTGGATAATTGCTAAAGGCAATTTTCTTTTTTCCTAAAATTTTAAAATACTTAATTGAACACTGCAGATATAAAAAATGTTAAAAAATTTCCAGTTTACAATTATTTCTAATTTTTTGGTTGCTTTTTAAATTTCTAGGGTCATCATATGGTTTCTAAAGCCAGACTTCCATTTATAAAGTGTTTAAAAATATTTAATTAAAATTTGCAGAATGGAGCTATTTTCATTAAAAACTGCAGAAAAGAGTTATCTAGGGAATTTGTGCTTAACCGTTACCTTGAATTTAAAAAAAATTGATCTTCTGGGATAATCGGATGCTTTCTAAAGCCAAATTTCTTTTTATTTGCAAAGTCTCAATATATTTAATTAAAATCTGCAAAAATAATTTATTTCTGGAGTTTACGATTTATAATTATCTTAAATTTTTTCAACATTTTGGACTACTGTGATCATCGAAAGCTTTTAAAAGGCACACTTTTTCAAAGAATAGCTTTAAAAGTGCAGTTTTGAGCTTTCCTCAATACTTTTTGTCAACGAAACTTTAAAAAAAATGTTATTATGAACATGTTTTAATTTAGAATGAATTTCAATTTAATCTTTGTATTTATTTTTGAGGCATCGAAAAGTTTCGAAAGCATCGAGAAGTTTCACCCTGCCACTCTCCAAAAGCCCATGTGTGTAAAAATGTTATTTTTCCAACTTAAAAATTTGTAAATCTGGAGACGTTTAAACATTAATGATAATGTGAGCCTTACTCTCTAAACACAACAAATTCTCGTTTTCAGTCACACCGTTTTCGGCCTTTCTGGAACTGCTGGTCTGCGCAGTTTATCAGGGGCAGAGCGAGAGCGGTTGCGACTCTCGTCTCAAAAGGGCCGCAGTACGCGTGTGCTCAGTCGAGTATATTGCGCAATATTATGCATTCGAGTTTAATACTGGACTGAAAACTGGAGTTTGGTGTATGAATAAGTGAGAAGTGTGCCACTGTACCTATACATTATAGTATAAATATAAATACAATGATACGTATTTGCCAATAAAACTAACGAAAGTCGCCAGAGTTAAGACAAGGGTACCAAAAATCCTCATTTTTTATTGCGAAAAAATTGATGTATTAAGAAAGTTGTGATCGTTGTGTAACTATTGAGTAATCTAAATCTTTTTACAGTCAAAAATATGAGTCAGTATCTTATTTGTTCTTCTAAATTAAATATATTTGAGGTGAGAAGCGTATTCTTCTGAGTTGTTTGCATTTCATTATAAGAAACAGTTCTATTTACTACACGTGTCGCTGAAGAATTAGTCTATGAAAATTATTTAAGCACGATGTAAATCATTTTTAATTGTAATATTTAAGAAAATCTTTATATAACAGAAAAAGCGATTCGATACATTTGTTTGAAAATTAAATTAAATCAAACTCTTGGGTTGAAAGTCGGAATAAATTGTTAAACATTCATTTTATTTGCTAAAGATTTAACTATTTTGTTGCAAATTCGTTCTTTTTACGTTCTCATAAGATTTTAAAAAAGAAAACAGGAGAAAACGTTGCTTTTAAAATACTCTACACGATTGACATATTTTATTTTTTTATTTTCGTGAAAAATCGAAAATTCTAATTTGAAGCCCACCAAAAATATTTAAAAATCGAAAAATCCATTGTGTGGTCAAACTGTACAAGATACGAAAAATACGAGAATTGAAAAATTGTGCATTAAAAAAAGAGCTTCAAGATTTTCCTCAATAACTTTTTGACAGAAGGCGTAAAAAGATTTCCCTATTCGTAAAAAGTCAGCATTAAAAATAAAAATTGAATTTTGGACAAACGAGACAAGCTACGAAAAAAATAAATAGACCCAACTTGTAAATGAAAAATAAATCGAGACATTCCTTATTAATATAAATATTTGACGGGATGCTTCATTTTTTGTATTTGTCGTAAAAAAAGACATTGAAAATTAAAAAAACAGTTTTTGAAAAAAGGACACAAGCTACTAAAAAATGTGAATAGGAAAAGAATTGTGCACGCAAAAAAGATCTGAAAATATTTTATTAATTAGTTTTTCAAAAGAGGCGTAATTTTGGTTCTAATCACAAAACATAGTATTGTAAATGAAAAAATGTCACTTTTTGGAAGAAACACACAAGAGACGAAAAAAAGCACAAAAGTTGTTTAGCAAAAAAATCTAAAAAATATCTTGTAAAGTTTTGCAATTAGAATACATTTAAAATAATAGTTTAGCTTTTTGGAAAACGACACATTTGTTTTATTATCGGTGAATCCAACTCTTTGGTTAAAAATTTAACTATTTTCGTTCGAAAAAATAAAAAAGAATAAAGAAGCTAAGAAATTTATAGTAAGGTATTATTTTGACACGGTTATATTCTTATTAATTTTTATCTTAAATCCACAATATTTTTATTCTTAATTTTGAATCGTTTAATTTTCATAAATTCCTTTAAATTATTAGTACTTATTCTTGAAGTTTCGTAATCGAATACTTGTTAAGAAAATTGTAATCAATTTTCTCATAACCCTCAACTGAAGACGGACAATTTTGAGATATTCCATCATAAATTAAAAAATTGAAATATAAAATTGCAAAATTTTCAGCTTTACTACTTGAAATATTTTTTTTCAGTTCATTTTATATAAAATGATAGTACTTTTGAATTAACATTTTTAAACTGAAAAATAAAAAATTGTTCAATACGATTAAAGAAATTCAATAATTTCTAAACTGTCATATTGACCGGATAGACAAAGTCTCGAAGTGAAGAGGAGTCAGAAAGCGACAGAAAAAAGAGGATCTTTAATGTGGGTAGAATAAACGAACCGTAAATTATCACATATAATAATTAAAAGCGTAATGCATTTACTTTTCAATAGCGATTTTTATTACTTTAATATACAAAGTTTAAGATACTCATAAGTATAAGAAAATCTCTCCCCAATAACTATTTTTAGTCAAGAAAAATGAAAACTACAGAAAACCTGTTCCACGCTAAACCCGTCACTGACCCAGATTCAGTAGAAATTATATTATATTTGCAGCTCATATTTTTGTTGAATATTGAATTAATTGGTTCCATTTGTGTGGCGGTTTTGGGCCCTTCTAGAGGAAGCCCGAGTAGCCCTGCCGCGGTTTAAGGAGCTCGTAGAATGATCCTGAGTAGCTGTGTCTTGATTTGTGGGGCTTCTGGAACGATCACGACTAGCTCTGCCTTGGTTTGGGGGGCTTCTAGAAAGATCCCGATTAACAGCGTTGTTGTTTGGGGGGCTGACTGACCGATCCCGAATAGCCTGTTCTATAAGTCGACAAATTTGGGCTTGGCTTGGATTGTGATTTTCATATTTCATTATATGGGTCGTTCCACTATTAACACTTTTCATAATTCTCCGGTGTTCTGAATTATAAAGTGGACACAAAGTGAATCCATCCATCCAGGCAACGACATAACCATCTTTTTCCACTAAAACTATAGGTTCCCTGACTGGAAGTAAGTCACCATCACCTGTCATGGTGTGAACATCAGGAATATCCTCTGGTAAAGCTGAAAAATACCTGTAACCGGGTTGTCTACGCAGTTCTCCGGATGGGGTATACTGCCGTATAGGTGCGCCATCTGAAACATCAAGACGAATTTTCTCGTTTTATTAAATTTCTTAGTCATCAATTTGATAGTTAACTCCCACTTATCCCAAGGTCCCTCATTTCCCAGTCCTTCACGGTAGAATATTTCAAGTGGAGAAGCCTTTTCACCTCCCACCACCACCCCTGTACGGACTCGCTTGCGTCAGTGTCTGTCCAATTGAAAAGAGGTCCAAACAGCAAGAAGCCCTCGTTTGTTCCAAAAACGCACGCGTATGCGCATAGAGTGTATTTCGATCCAGGGTGGGTGCAGCCAATGATCGTCGCTTGAAAAAATTATTACAGTACTTGCTATCGATGTGGGGTTTCCTGCAGACTTGGATTCTTATATAAAATTCTATCCGACTCAAGGGCGTAGGTACCGCTGTATCACTTGATGCAGAGCCTCCGAGGGTTTTGTGTAAGTGTTTAAGTTTATTTTTCTCAAACAGCTCCCCCCCCCCAATTTTGACACGGGTTCCCCTCAGGGCTAGCTGGGAACTAATTCGAATGTTTACGTTTCTACGACCTTGACATAAGTGTGAGTTTACTGAAAATATTACACGGAGAAGGGGCGTCGAAAATGTTGAACAAACCAACGAAAGCTAAAGGGCTAGGTTTTAGAATTTAATTTACAATTATCTTTTTTTTTAATTTTAGACTTCTGAAAGGATTTACAAGCAGGAGCTTATTTTGAAGTTCTTAATTGGAAGTCATCTTTGGATTTTTTGAAAGTTTTTGACTTTTAGAGTTAGCGGATAATTTCTTAAGTCAATTTACATTTTCGAGCAAAGTTTAAAAATATTAAATTAAGAACTATGAAGACCAACAATCCTAGAATTCTAAGGAAAAAATCTCTTACCTTGAAAAAAAAATACACCGAAAAAGTTTAGCGTTATCATTCTCTATAAGTGTGTATTTCAAAAAATTTAATTTTTTTGAACTTAACAATTTGAATATCATAAGACATTTAAACAATTATGTTACAATTAAACAATAATTTTTCAATAATATTTAATTATTAAATTATAATTATTGTGAAATATTCCACAATAGTAATTTTATTATTAGCAATTTTAGAATTGTGAATCTCCAAAGTTACATACTCGTCAATTTTGAAACACAAGCAATTGAAAGTTTTGTAAATTTTGAAAAGTTACAATTCAAAATTCTTGAATTTGGAAAATTTGATTACGAATTATTCAATTTTTAAGAATCATATTTTGAAGGTATATAATTTAGAAAATTTGTGTAGGAATAGTTCAATTTTAAGTACTTGCAATGAAAAATTGTTCAATTTTGGATATAAATTAATTCAATAAGATTCACAATTGATTAAGAGGAGCTGCGGGGAATGCGCGTTATCACTCATTCGTGACAAAACAAAAGCGTAGCAGTTGGTGATGTGTCCTAACGAACTACCTCTTTGAAGCCTTATGGCGTTTCGACAAATCACTCGAAGCGGGAGGCACAAGCGACTAAGCACGATGGCGAGCTCGTTTTGAGCACCAGTGGGGCTCTAATGCATATTGGATAGACAGGAGGAGAGAGAGTATGATAGTTACGAAATAAAAAAACCTCTCGTTTGAACACAATCGGATCGTATCTATCTATCTCACATGGTAGTAAACGAGATCTGGTCGATAGTCTCAAAATTGACATTTTTATCTTCATTTGAGTATTTAAAATTCTTGGATATATTGTGAAATTTCCGAATTTTTGTAAAAAAATTCCTTGAAAAGTATAAAAAATGTTATTAAATTCCGTCTAACTCTATGAAATTTTACTGAAATTCAAGTGCATTTTTTTACTGATACTACAGGGAAATGCCACTAATATTTTACTTAATCCGAGAGAATTTTCCCTGATTCTAGTAGGTGAAAGCTATAATAACAATGACGATATAATATTAAATATTTACCAATAAAATTAATAAAGGCCGCTGTAGTTATGAAGAGGCACTCATAGACCCTCATTATTTCCAGAAAATAGACCAACAAATAAACGGACGTACAGAGAAATTCGTGCTTAGGGTGTAACTGATGTATATTACAAAACACGCTACAGTCAGAAGCGTATTTTTCCGAGGCATTTGCTTTTCATCATCAGCATACATTATATTTGCTAAACGTGCCGCATAATGATAAGAACATAATAATGTATAACTAAGAAGTATTACAAATCTTAGCAAAATTAAAATTGGGGAACAATCATGTATATAGTCAACGTATATTTCAAAAGATTTATAATACTTTAATTTTTTGGAATTGAAACAAAAATTCCACGAAAAATTTTATTAAATTTAAAATATTAGAATGGTTAGAATTTCTAAAGATTGAAAAAAGAATTTTCTTAAGACTCATGAAAAAATTTTTCATGAATTGTTATTTTAAAGCTTCAAAAGAATTTGGAGAGATTTTTAGATGATAACAAAATATTCCTTAAATTTCCGAAAAACGGGCAAAATTTTAAAGGAATTTTTTTACATTTGGAATGATTTTTTTACAATCTTACGAAAAATTTTAATTTTCCGTTGCTAGCTTGAATTTATGCGTTGACAAACTTTTAACAAATAAATAATTATAATTAAATACAGTGTTAGTCAATAATTCAAACATTTTATTTTCAAATCAATGTATCAGACTATTCTATTTTTGGTTGAAGATTGATCTTTTTTAGTCAAAACTGAAATTAATAATTTTCATTACAAATTCATCCTTTTTGTCTGAAAATTAAACTATTTTTTCGGAAGCTAAACTAGATTTTAAAAAATTCATGCATTTTGTTGTTGTTGAAAACCTAAGTTTTAACTGAAAATGTAGCTATTCTGGATTTGGTTAAAAATTTTTCGTTTTTAGTTTAAAGATCAACTACTTTGTTACAAATGTATTTGATTGGAAGGTGAGTGAACTATTTTGTTAAAAATTCAGTATTTTTTGGTTTGACATTTATTTTATTGTTTGGAAATTTAAATGCTGAAAGTTTAACTTGATTTCTAAACATTATTTTCTTTTACTGGATTGAAGATTAATCATTTAAATTAGCAATTCTTTTATTTGCAAACCCAAAATAATATTCATAAATATAAAAAATCTAGCCTAATACTTTGAACCACACCGTTCTGAAAATTTTCTACTGATTAAGAATGGTCACAAAAGTCACCTTCAAAAACTCCAAAATATTTTCCCAACCCTATAATAATATTCAGAAGTCCCAAAAATCCACCCTCTGTACTTCTCCAGAACTGTTTTATTAAAATGTCTAGGGGTGTCCTTTTGTGGGCTGCATTACAAAAACAGCAAGCTAAGTACAAACGGTAGCAGAAAGAAAAATTGAAATATCTAAATTTCGGGCAGATGAAACCAAACTTTGATTTGCCCCTAGATAGGCAAGCAGGAGGGTATTAACGAAACTATTAAATCTGGAAGCTCTACAAACAATATGACACCGATGGTAAAAAGGAAAATAAGCAAATTTTAATTTCGGGTGGATGACACGATATTTTTATTTCCCCCTAGCTGGTCAACGAAGAGGAGCCAAAAGAAAATATTTATTGTAAAATCACTACAAACGACGTCAAACCCTTAGCCCAAAGAAAAATTAAAATATTCAAATTTTTAGAGGGGGAGGGGTCACACGCAATTTTTATTTGCCCCTAGCTGGCAACCAAGACGCTACACAAGAAGAGAATCATTTTTCAATTAGTCTAAATGACCTAAAACCGCTAGCAAAAAGAAAAATAGTTAAATTTTAAATTTGTGGGGGGATAGCACCAAATTTGTATTGTCACCTAGCTGCGCGACCAAGAGGGTAAGAATGAAAAGATTAAATGAAAAATAGTATGAGGACGTATAAATGACAGCAAAAAGAAAAATTCAAAAGTTCACATTTCAGCTGGATGGCACGAAATTTTTTTTTGCCCTCAGATGGGCAACGAAGCGGTTGGAAAAGAAACAAATTATTTTAAAATCATTACAAACGAAGCTAAACATTTAGGACACAAAAATCTGACAAATTTAAATTTGTTGAGGGGGGGGGGGATTCGCTTATTTTTTACTTTTTTTATTTTAGCAGGTGCCAGTTTTGACTCGAAGTTTCGCATGTAAAATGCATGGGCAAAAATAACTTTTTTGAGTTTTTGAAATAATTTTTAGGGTTGAAGAAAATGTGACGGGAAAGTATGGGGGCCTGTAGATAATTATCTAAAGAAGAATTTCATGTATCAGGCATATACGTTTGACACCCTTACACACCCCAACGAGTACCTGAAAACTACCCTTAATACAAAAAATGTCAATTCTTCATGCAACCAACGTTTTGAACACTATATTCTCGTCTTTTTCTACTTAGAATTATTAATATTGGTCTAGTGGAATATTTAGTATCATTGTTTACTTAATTTTTAATTATTCAAACAAATGAAATTTGTTTAAAGAATTGTTTTTCGAAAATTCGTTATTCCCATAAAAATTATTACTATTAGTCTATTGGAATATTATTAGTATTGATTAATTAAGTTTTATAGTTTAAACAAAGGTAATTTGTTTCAACTATTTGTTTCAAAACTTCGTTTGTTTTTGCCTTAAAAATTATTACTCTTGGTCTAGTGGAATATTCATCAACATTGTTTGATTAATTATATTTTTAAATATTCCGCTAGACTCACAGTAATAATTTTTCTTCTTAAAAAATCCGAAAGCAAATTATTTGAACAAATACCATTTGTTTAAATAATAAAAAAATTATAAACTAATGTTAATAAATTTTTCACTAGACCAATAGTAATAATTTTTAAAGAAAAAACAAATTTTCCAAAAAAATTATTTAAACAAATTTAATTTGTTTAATAATTAATAATAAATTAACCAATGATAATAAATATTCCACTAGACCAATATTAATAATTTTAAGTAAAAAAATATCGGAGAACAGTATAATTTGTTTAATCAATTTTGTTCGAAAATTCGTTTTTTTTTCCTTAAAAATTAGTACTCTTAGTCTATTGGAATATTTATTAACAATAATTTATTAATTATCAATTGTTTAAACGCATGAAATTTGTTTAAATAAAATTTTACATTCAAAATTATTAATATTTCTTCAGTTTAATATTTATCAACATTGTTCGATTAATTTTATTTTTTGGAATTTTTTTGTTATACAAATTATTACCTAAACATTACTGATCAATTAATTATCAATCAGTAATTAATTATTACTGGTAAATATTCAACTATACCCACAGTAATAATTTTTATTTTGAAAAAATCCGAAAGCAAATTATTTGAACAAATACAAATTTTCGATAAAAAATATTCGATCAAATTCCATTTATTCAATAATTAATAATATTTGTTTAATTATTAAATTGAAAAAAATTTAACATCTGTGGAGGGGGGGGGGGCGAGCTTCACGAATTTGTTAGACTAAGTATGAATTACACGGAACCACAAAATTTATGACATGGGATAACGTACGTATTAGCAAGTATAAACCCATTAAAAAAAGGTTACAGTCCAAACTAGATAACAGAAATGTTAAAATTTACAATCGGAGCAATAAATTTAAAAAGTAAAAAACAGATACTAGCAACAAAGCTTGGAAATAAATCGCATGTGAAATGGTTGAGATTTGAGAATTTTCATAATAAGGGCGTAATTAAAATAAAATTATAAAGAAATTTTATGTATTTAAAAATTTAAGTATTCATTAAAAAATTATAATTCAGTTCACACAACAGTAAAGATCTGACTGTACCGCAGATTTTTTAAAAAATTATGATGACCGACTCAATGTGAAGAAATCATGGATACAAAAGACAAAATTTCCTTGAAATTATTAGAAAAATTTAGAAGAAACACTTGTTTTTTTTAAGACAACTTTTTCAATGAAAAACTTCCTGATTATTTAAGAATAAATTCTTAATTTATTGATAAATTTTATCATTTTTTTAAACCTTTTTAATAAACGAATGCATAATTGGTGCATCTGCGGAGGGACTTTTTTTATATCAATCTTTTTAATGGAGAAATTCTTGATAATTTCAGAAAAATTCATAATTATTTAATACATTTTTTTTTAATCATGCTTATTAAGTTTTTTAGAACGTCATGGAATTTATCAACTAAGTGTGAGCGTTAATGGAATTACCATTAAGTTCCCAATTAAACAGAATGATATAAAATAAATTGTTTGCTCGAAAGATGCCAGAATAATACATGTGTTTGTTAAATTCGTTTATAAAAATCACAAATTTTATCAACTTATCGTGAACTTTGCTGAATTCACTAGGAAGATTCCAATAAAAATCTCTAAATTCGACAAAAAGCTTCTGTCGACAGATGCTTAAAAAATGCATTTGTGTATTTAATTTTAAAAAATCATAAGATTCATCAATAAATTATGAATTTTTCTTAAATTATGATAAAGGTCCTAATTTAAAAAATGACATAGAAGAAACCAAATCTTTCTTTTGAGAAATGGCTGATTAATGCATGTATTTATTAAATTTGTTTTCAATATTAACAATAATATTCTCAAGGAGAAATTTCTTCATTGTTATTTTATTTTTATCAAAATTTCTTTCAATATAAATTTAAAAAACGTAAAATTATAGAAAATCTATAAAAACATTCTTTTAACAATTAATTTCTTTATTAACATTTTCTTGGTTTTCTTTGACAAATAGAAAAATGGCCATTTCTTTCTTCATATTTTGTTGTTGTTTTATTAATATTTATTTATTTTTAATTTTTTCGTATATATCGGTGAATATTTGTGGCGTTGCTTTAAAAGAAATTATTCCGATATCTTAGTTCTTGCGCAAAAGCTATAATAAAATCAAGGTGCAGTTCTGTGAATTAATCTTTTAAAATTTCTGTCCGTGTACCTGAACCAAAAAAAGTCAGGCTGAATATAAATCTATAATGGAAAATAGGGGTTCAAATTACAAAAAAAAAAAAAAAAAACAAGTTAGATCTTGTAAGTCCCGATAAAAGAAGTCGGAATTAATTTTTAACTAGTCTATTTAAAAGGTTGCTGATTACTCTACAAATTTTTTTCTTGACAATTTTTTTCTATAATGTATTATTTTCGAAATATTGGACCTTTTCCACATTTTTGGGTAACCGCGATAATTTAGCTCTGAGACAGGGGATTTTAGCTTATTATCTTCCACAAATTTTTGACATTTAAAATATTAATTTATAAATTCCGCCCGTACAAGACCCCAAATATGGCCGTAAGTAGGTGATTATGTGACATACACTGGAAAAAGTTGAATCTAAAGATATGAATTTCTTTGACTCCATTTATATGAGATGCGGAAATTATTTACCTAGCCTTATTAAACACTAGAGTATCATGTGCGCGCGCTCACTTTTATACTCATTTTTATCATTTACTCAATTTTCTAATAACAATTTTTTGTGTTACACATTTTCAAATTATTTACAAGGAAAGAAGTATCAGCAGTTAGTTAGAAAAATGTTAGCCTTTTCAAAAGATATTTAGGGCTTTTATAATTTCAGAAAACATCATAAAATTCCATAAATTTTCGGAAATGCTTCCAAATTTTTAAATATTTTAAACCTATGCAAAGCCCCTTCAATTCTTAAAAATATTTTTGTTGAAATTATGATGTTTGAGCGTCTCCGTAAAAAGTATGTCTATCGTATGCGTGCGCTTTTGAGAGGAGAGACGAGCGACGCGGCGGCTCACCTGCTAGTTCGAGTATAACTGCAGAGCAGAGTGGACGTGTTCACTGATATTCTGAATAAAACCTCTTTGTCTCTGCCAGAAGTGAGTCCTGAAAACATAAGAGTTTGCGTGTCGCACATAGAAAGTTTTTCGGAAGTGCCGCTGTGAAATCGCGCGTTTAAAATTCAATTTTGACGACGATTGCCGTGGATGGCGCAATATCGCGAGACGCTGGGGCATTCGTTCACGGACCTGTTGAATCCCAGAAATAATGGGGGAAGCGTGCAAGATGGCCGTTTTTTGGCGCGTGTACCGGCGCAAGACATAAAAATGGCCTAAGCTGGTTGCCGGGCGAGAAGAAGTGCGCGCGCAGCCTTAAGGACAACGCGCGCGAAAAAAGAGAAGAGAAAGGAAAAGAGGGTGGGAGAAAAGGAACGGGCGCTCGTAAGCGATGGTGCGCGGGAGTTGCAGCTCGATCGATATTTATCGCAAGCAACGATGGCGCGTACGAGCTGCCGCGCCCTCGAGGTTTCTCGAAGTAGTTGCCCGTATAACTTCGCTTGTTCGGACGCGCAGCTGACATGCTATACATACAATGTATATATATTTTAATCCAATATTTGTTAAAATTATATTCTAATAAGTAATTTAAATTTTTATTTAGAACTGAAGCTGAAGGAAATAGTAAAGAGGCTTTGGAAGAAGTATGATATTGACAATCAATATCCCATTGAAGTCGGAGTCTTCTTAAGGCAGGTGCAGGGTGGCCCAACTGGATTCGAGTTGGCTTTTACTGACAACTACGAGTCAGTGCAGATCGGTAAGCATATTTGTTTATGCTCAGTAGAGATGAGTGTCGATTTATGACACATTCTAGACAGTGCACTGGGGTATTCAGGCGTTTGTGCCAGAATTCTCGGAAGAAAGTGTCATGGTTAAAATGCGCTACAACCTTGGCATACTGATGTTCAGCTTAGAGGTTCCTAGCCTTTATCAATATGTTGTATACATGCATTGATCAAGGGATAAAGACTAAGGGAATTATTTGAAGTTTGCCTAGTCGTACAAACAAATGGATAATAATGCTTGTTACAAATGTATATGCTAGCGTGTAGCAATATGTTTAATAGCATTAAGACCTCTAGCTTGTATTAATTAATTAATACTAATTGATGTTGACTTCTTTCAGAGAAAGGGATACTTAAAGGGAGACAAATTGGCTGGCTTGAAGGTCACTTCGAAGCGATGACAACACCCAGTTCGACGAGACGTTAAATTCAGCTTGGAGCAAAATTGCAGCCTGTTCCAACTGCTCAGAAGAAGTTTGGCTGTCTTTCTCCGAACTCGCAGTTTAAGTGGCTCTTTTAACATTCAGAAGAAAATCATGAGATGTTGAAGAATTTGAGAAAAGATCAACGTCAATCCAACGTGATGCTGAAGCGCATGACCGACTTGCTCGAGAAAAGTACTAGAGTAAGCTCAATGCCTGTCGATATTAATGATAGTGCGATACTTTTATTAACTACTGCGGTAATCAATGCCCCACCTCACTTGACATCGTTGATGCACAGACTGTGGCTTACTCCATCTATATTTCCAATCTGCAGGATGTTGCTGAAATGATTCAAAAACAAAAACCCAAGGTTACTGATATAAAACCAGGTAACTAGAACTTGAAGATGCAAAACAAGAGTAGTGAAAGAGAAGAGAGGAAACGCGATGATAGTAACAAGAAAAACTCACTTGCATTGGTTTCTGATGATAAAGACTGGCATGAAGTAGATGGAAAAAAGAAGCAAAATGCTCATTCGGACGAAAAAGAAGATAAAGAGTTATCTGAACAAGGTGGAGAGGGCAATGCAAACGGCAATCAACCAGCACCTGCTCTGTTGCCGTTTGTCAGAGGATTTGAAGGTAGACCCATTGCGTCTACTCCAAAAGATAAGGTAAATAAACCAACGCATAAAGTTAGTTTCTCCTTAAATGATGAAGTGAGTACAATCACATGTGTTAATAGTTTAGCTGATTTGTTAGCAGATGCTTTAAAACCAAAGATTGGAGACAAATCTATTTCCGGCTTGTTTAGGTAAAATGACGGTAGACGAATTAGTGTAGAAGTGTCGAATAGTGACTTGAACGTTCATAGAAAATATACTTTAAGCAATAAGATGAAAGATCATACATTTGAACATTTTTTATCCATTGAGCTCAAGTCAAAAAGATTGTTTTACATTTTTGATGATAAAGAAAGGTTGTAAGTAGATGAGAGTAAAGTTGAATTTGATGAAATTAAAATTACCATGAGATGGGCCTGAATGAACATACTGCGTATAAAAAGTTAATATCAAATATGATCCAAAAAATGAAACAGGATTTGACTTTATATCTCGTTTCCAAAGAACTGTTAGGCAATATGAAAGTTATTGTAAATTTCAAAAATATCCTGATGATGAGAAGAGAAAGTTATTTTTAATGCAGTTGAACAAACTATACCTTCAGTAATAACTGCCAACGATGTTAGTCGAAATGCTCGTGGAGTCGAGAATGATTACAATGCATTAGTAACTATTGTAATACTGGTAGCACCTAAATTTCTTCTGAAAGCAAAAGCGATTAATGCACACCCGGGAAGAAGAGAAAGGAGGTCAGATGAGATGAGAGGAGGTACTTAAAACTGTTTTAAATGCAACAAGCCTGGTCACAAAGCATTTGAATGCAAACATGCCGATAGGGTGTGTATTTAGTGCAACAAGGAAGGGCACATCCAATTCAATTTCCCACTGTACAAAGAAAACGAGATGTCAAACCAGAGTGGCAACAAGCGAGCATTTGGCTCTTTATCATCTGGGAAAAAGCAGGGTGAGCCTTCTTCTACTTTCATCAAGGTAAGAAATCAAAATCTAAATTTAGGAATAAAAAGTGTTTTGCTCCTAAAGCACACTTAGCTAAAAACGAGAAGAGTAGGTCGGATTCTGATTCAGAATCCGATGATGATAAGAAAAAGGTTTAGTTAAATTAATTGCAGACTCGGGTGCTAGCGAGCACATGTCGAATTCATGACTAATTTTCAAAAACTTCGATGTAAATGATAAAGGCTTGATTTATAGCGCGAATGAAAATTCACAAGCTATTCTGCTTTATCAGGGAAAAGATGTAGTTTATTCAAAACTTAAAAATGGAGAGATTTTGAAGTTAAATATTGTAATTTATTCTGAAGACTTAGCTAAAAATCTGTCGTCGTTGCGGAAGTTTCTTGATCAGGGACTAAAAATATATTTAGATGATAAATGTATTAACATATACGATCCTGTAAGTAGACAAACTGTTTTCACAGGTTTGTATAACAAAAATTTTTGGGAAATTGAATTAAAAACAAAAGATCCTACTAACAAATCTGTAATAACTGAAAATTAAATGATTTTCGCCAATACAGGTACTACAAGCGGTAAAACTGTAAAACGAATAGATAAGGCTGAATTAAGTGCTAAAAATAAATTATTGACGACTATAAATAACAGAAGAGCAGAGAAAATTGATGATTTGAATTTGAAAAATATAAATGGGTCAATACAATTTAAAGATGGCAAGAAGCCAAAATTAAATACTGTACTTGTTTGGCATGCTAGGTTAGGTCATAGTATGTCAGCTCCCTACATGATAAAGTTCAAACAATTGCATCCGGAACTCAAAAATTTTTATGATTCTGATTTTGATGAAGGTATTCGTGAGTGTGGAGTTTGTTATGAATCTAAGATGAATAAATTGCCTTTTCCAAAAGTTAGATTCAGAGCAAATAGACCACTATTCAGAATACATGCAGATGTAATGGGCTACATAAGTCCTGTGACGTATCTAAATCAGTACAGGTTTATAGTTGTGTTTGTTGGTAGCTTTTCTAGGTATGCTGCCAGATATCTGTTGAAATATAAAACAGAAGTACCGAAGTGTTTGAAAGAATTTATAGTACCAGGTCCAAATTTAAAAGGTGAAGGTGTTAAAGTTGGATACATGTGTTGTTGTAAAGGCACAGAAATTACAAATAAAGAGACAATTAAAGTTTTGGGTGACTTCGGGGCATAATTGCAAACTGTTTGTCCTGGGACGCCAGAGCATAATAGCGTAGTAGAGAGATTAAGTCAGACGATCCAGAAGAAAATGCGAGCATTACTCTTTGATTCTGGATTACCAGTAAACATCTGGGACCTAGCTTTAGGCGTAGCTGCGTACTTATATAATTTGAGTCCCCACAAAACATTAGAGATGAATTCCCCTATAAAATGAATAGCTTTTAATCACAATTACTATGTTAATCAACTAAAAAGGTTTGGATGTCTAGCTTATGCTAAAACTAAAAATGTTATTAAATTTGGAAAGCTCGCTCGAAAAACTTTCTTGGTTGTTTATATGCCTACTGGGCATATACTTTATTATTCAGAAACGAAGAAGCTGATTGAAACGAAACATGTTCGATTTGTAGAGAGATATTTTTTAAATTAAAGATATTGAGAAAGAATTTAATATTAGTAAAATTGACAATTCAATTGAAGGTTTACTTGTAGAAATCTTAGAAAATGAGGGAGAAATTAATGAGATAGATGGCTTCGAAATTGAGGGAGAATCTCTTTAAAAATTGACAAAAGGAAACAGAGGTAGACCGCGAGAAACACAAATTTCTGAACATTTTGAAGCACTCGAAAACGAGGAAGATAGTGTTGAACTGTCGGTAAAAAGGAAGAGAGGTATACCTTAAAAGGTTGATAATCACATATTATTATTATTTACTACTTTAGAAGCAGATGAGAATGACGAATTTGATAAAGAAGCCTACGCGTTACTCGCGAAAATAAACGGAGATCCTTAAAAATTACAGAGAAACGGTAAGTTTTCTGGGTAGTGTAGTATGGCTGGAAGCCGTAAAAGATGTGTTAGAAGCAATGCAAATAAACGATGTTTTTGAAATTGTAGACAGACTGAAAGTTGATTCGAAAGAACGTAAACCTTACACTCTTGGTCCTCGATAGGCATTCAAAACAAAAATTGATTCCAAACATAACGCTACAAAGAAAGCTAGTTTGGTTATACAAGGATTTAACTATTCAAATTCTTATGATTTGAAAGAGACATACGCTTCGGTAACGAGACTTTCTCTAGTCCGAGTAGTCTTAGCTTTTCCAAACAAATATAAATTAATTATATACCACCTGAACTTTAAATATGCCTTTTTAAATAGTTTGGTGAGAGAAGAAATGTACATGGTGATACCAGATGGTATCACCATGATCCATGTCTATTTGTTCTCTTGATTGAAGATGTAATTCTACTGGCTTTGTTGTATGTTGACGATGTACTTATGACAGGTAATAATAAAGAGATGCTTAAACAATATACAATAAAATTACAGTCGAGGTTCAGAATGAAAGACCTTAGAGCACCTAACGAATATTTAGGGATAAATATGACTATAGAAAAATCAAAAGGAATCTTGCGTCTAAATCAAACTAAGTTCATAAACAAATTGTTACAAAAATTCGGGTATGAAAGCGCTTATCCTCAAAGATCTTTTTGATCAATTTTGAATAGAGACAGACGAGATAGGATTTTTAAATATCTAATTTATACTAAAAATTTGTCGCTAACATATAGAGGCAAAGGAAAAGGTATTGATGGCTACTCAGACTCTAGTTTAATAGATTGTAAAGGGTCAATAACTACTTGCGGTTATGTAGTTAAATTATTTGGAGCTGTGATAGCATGGAAAACTCAAAAGCAACATTCTGTTTCTCTTTTACTTGTCAAGCAGAATATATTGCTATGAGTGAAGCGTCCAAAGAAATGATTGCCTTGAGTTTTTCTCTTGCAGGATTAGTCGATGAAAACCCGTATCCTATGACATTGAGGTGTGACAATGATGCAGCTATAGCTTGTACAAAAATACAAGGATGTGTGGGATTAAGACATTTTTAAGATAAAGAATGTGAAAAAAGAGGAAGCGTCGTTATTAAGTGGGTTAAATCAAAAGATCAACTAGCTGACATTTTTACAAAGCCCTTATCGTTTAAGTTACACGAAGAGATGACAAATAAAATGTTCAATACAAATGAATGCCTTTTTCAGAGTACACTGATGTAAACACTACTCCAGATGCATCTTATCAATATTTTCAAGATGAAGTAGTCTATGACGCAAATGATGGAATTTATTGATTAGAAGATGATCACGGTAACAACTATTACTGGGATGATGCAAAAGAAGAGTGGGTGTTTTATATCAAAAAATAATAAATGCAATTTTTGCAATCTAGCTTATAACTGTAAGACCTTTAAAACAAACCAAAAACGCTCTAAGGCTTATTAGTAAATTTACAGTAGATTTTTATACTTTTGTAAAGTAATTTATATACTTATAGTAAGTTCTGTATATTTTGTGAAGAAGTTTCCTTATTTGAATAAACACTAAGCCTGATTAAACACTTTATAATAAAGACGTGAGGGAGTGTTAGAATTATGATGTATGAGCCTCTCCGTATAAAGTGTGTGTATCGCATGCGCACGCTCTCGAGAGGAGAGACGAGCGACGCGGCGGCTCACCCGCTAGTTGGAGTATAACTCATGATCCAACAAACGATGGTCCCGCCAATTCGATGCTCTAACACGTTCGACTTGCAGCGACTTGGAATGAACCGACGCCCCCCACCATACTCACTGCATTAGCGCAAATGGGAGGGGAAGCCAACTGCCGCACTCGATCCAAGATGTCGGAAAGGTCGGATGCCCTAAGTTGCCGAATCTGATTGGTTGACTTTTTTTTAATTGCGCCTGGCAGGACCATGCTTTGTCGGATCATGAGTATAACTGCAGAGCAGAGCGGACGTGTTCACTGAAATTCTGAATAAAACCTACTTGTTCCTTACATCTATTCGTTCATTAATCGCCTCGTCCTCAGCATACTTTCGAAAATTTTTTAATTAATCGATTTTTTCTTTAAATTTTGAAAAATTATTTAAAATATAAAAAATTAAGCTCAAAATCTTCAAAAGTTTCTTATTTCAGATTCGTCAACAAAAAATATAGATTAAAGCAAATATTTTACGGGATTTTATAAAATAATAGAAAAGGTTCAAGCTATTTTAAAATCAATATATAAATAATGCCTCTTAAATTCTTGAAAATATTTTTATCTGACTGGAATTTTTCTTGATATTTTAAAAAGTTATTTAAATGCAAAACGCTGTCTCAAAACATCCCCAATTTTCCTAGATACTTAAATAAAATTTATTTCTTTACTTGAGACCTTTCAAAGTTATTTTAATTAAGGGTTTTTTATGGCTTATTTTATTTTTTTGTTGTTTTAATGCTATCAAATTGAAACATTTTGCTTTAAAATCTTTTACTGTTTTTAGAAATTTAAGGAAATATTTGACGCTTCCAAATGTTTTTGAATTTTCTCCTAAAGCTCATTTTTCAAATTAAAAAATGGAAAGAAATTGTTTTGGGAACCTAAAGAATTTGTATCATTATCCTGAATTTAAAAAAAACCCTAAAATATGTCATAAATTTTAATTTTTTTTATCCTTTTAAAATTTCTACATATCTCTTAAATTTACTCAAATTTGTTCTGACATTGAAACTGCATTTCTCTACATTTAATTTATTCATAAGCTTTCTAAGCAAGCGAAAAAAAATTAAAATATGTGTAAATATAATTTAGAAAATTTCATTTAAATTCTCATTTCACAATATCGGAAGCAAATATTTAATTACATAATCCGAAATGAAATAACGTATTTATATTACTAAATAGTGAACAATTTGAATCCAGTTTGTATGTACTTTGATATTTAATTTTTAGTATTAAATTTTAATTTATATTATATTACTATTAAACCTAATGAGTTCAGAATATATCTGTTAATTCAATAGCCTTTTATATTATTTAACAAAATTAAATTTTAAGATAACATTTGAAAAATTATTCCTCTGACATTGTATAAGCCAATGTAAAATTCATTCAAATTATATTTAATTATATTTAATATTTAATTTTTTAATTTAATTTAATATGAATTTGTAAATAATTTTAAAATATTAAATATGAATATAATATTATTGTAAAAATTATAAGCATGTATAACATGATATAATTATCTTTATAATTTGCAAATATATAAATCATGCAAATATTACGATTTCGACTAAAACGTGAAAAAAAATTATTAATGACTCAATTATGTGAAATTTAGAATCAATGTAGCTCCAATATTAAATAGTTAATAAATTTTGATTAGATAACGTTAAAATAAGAATCCGGTATTATTTAATTTTAATCTATAAATAACAAGTTTTTTAACATTCAATCTTTAACATAATTAAAACATTAATATAATAAATTTATTCAATTATAATTTATATAATAATATTATTAAACCTAATGATTTCGCAATATATCTATTAATTTAATAATCATTTATATTATTTCAAACAATGACATTTTACTATAAACTTTAAATAATTATTCCTGTAACATTGAATTAACAATTATTAACAATTAAAAATTTATTGAAATTATATTCTGTTCTTATTTTGTACATAATTTTAAAGTATAAAATTTAAATATAATATTATTATAAAAAATTAACAGCATGTATAACATGATATCATTATGCTTTATAAATTGCAAATATAAAAAGAAATAAAATATTATTATGACTAAAACGTTCAAAAAATTTTTTTAATGGCTTATTTATGTCAAATTAAAAATTAATATAGTTAAATATATCTATAGTTATTTTTACCATTTAATCATTAACATAATTAGAGCATGAAAATAATAAACTTATTTAATTCTCATTTAGTTTATAGTAACTTTATATTCAAATAACATTTTTCATTATAATTTATATCATAATATTATTAAACTTAATTATTCCACAATATAGCTATTAATTTAATATTCTTCTATATTATTCAAAAAAATTGGATTTTATCGTAAACTTTAAATTATTATTCCTGTAACGTTGAATAAATCACATTCTGGTAAAAAGTATCTTCAGTAATTTAATGTAACGATTGAATAATTATGAAAAAAAATTTAAATATTATGCATGATAATAATTCATTAAAGATAACAGCTGTTATTGAAAGAGAAAATAAAAAGACGAAAAACAAAAATAATTATCCGTGATCGATAAAAGTAGAAATCTAGTTTTTTAATTGGATTACTTTTAAACGTTCAAGAAAGATGTCGCCATAGAATAAGCCATAAGATTTCGCCTCCATGCGCAACTAATAGAAGTTACGAGTTTTAATGTATAGGATTGTTTTTATTATTTTTTATACTTTTATTATTTATTCTTTTTATTGTAATTAATATTGAACCAAAAAAAATCATTTTTGCGTGTGCAATTTTTTGATAAAAAGAAATATTAGTTGTCCTTTTAAATGAGAAATTATTAATTCAAGGAATAAGTTACTTTAAAACAAAACGAAAAGAGTTCGTATATTCTACATTTACATAACTTCGTATAATGATAAATCTTTAATTATAAAAAGAGAGTGTAAAATTTAAAATTATAACTTTTCTAAAGGTTACCTTATGAGAATGGCTTTCTCATCGAGTTTCAACTTGTACGTTTAGCGCAATGGTTAAGACTCCCGACTGCAATCGAGATTCCTTAGTTCTATATCAAAATATTTTCTCTTTAAATCTCAGGACAGGGTTGCTTATTTCACTAAATATTTATTTGCATTTGAAAACTCAATCAATCTATATTTATTTACCCTAATTACTTATTTTGTATTACAAAAAATGTTGCTTCTTGGCACTAAAACCATACGTTTTTATTTTAAGGCTGTGTCTAGGCATCCAGAATTCTGGACGAATCGGCTACCTGTCTCAACAAGCTATTTGTCCAAAAATTCTCAGTGAAAAAATACAGTTAAGACCCGTTTATTGCAGGACCCCTTTATCGCAGGACTCGTCTATTGCCAGATTCGGCACGCGTTTATCGCGGGATACTTTACCCCCTCTCTTTACTTTCACATCTCTCGGTAAACCAATAGCAGCACCAGGGCGGCACCTATTTGAGTAGCCAATGGGAAGTTGACGGGACCTTTTAAACGCGGATATGTGCACTTTCTTATTTTTCAGGAGAATTATAAAAAGGAAAATAAAATGATGATGCTTGACAAAAGAAAAATATTTTATATAACCGATATGCGAGAGTACTTTTTATTAATCATAAGTATTTAACGATAATTTGACTATTGTAAATTCGACACGGCGTGTAGATTGTTTTTTTTAGCACACAACACACCACATATTTTAGCGGTATAATTATCTGTCAGAGATTTTTTTGTGATTAATATCAAAATGTAAGGTATTAATTATTGTTTATAATAGTGTTCAGCCGCGAAAAATTAATTTGAATTTGAATTCTTCTGAAAAATAATAGAGTGCTTCTATCAGCATTTAAAAGTTACCGCCGAATTAACATTGGCTACTCGCTAGTGAGCGGACCAATAAGCTGTTCTCACTGAAAGGCGGCTACCTTCCAATGAAGTGGTGGGAGCCAGTGAAATTTCTCCTTATTCTGTGATAAACGGGACCCATTCATTGCAGAAGCCTTGCAATAAACGAGTCTTTACTGTACTTACTTTGACTCAAATCATCGTGTCAAATGATTTTATGAAATCGATTAAAATATTCAGACATTTGAAGTTATGTTTATTGTCAGTAACTCCGAAAGCTATGAAGCAAAGTTTCCGAAGGGAGTCAATTTAGTCAGTGTCACGTGGGTATTTTATGCTGTGACGTCAGTTGGCAAAATGTCTGCACGCCGGAGGCCAAGCAATGTTACCAATTGTGGGGAAGGAAACTAAGTTCTTTTTTACAACTTTGGCAAAAAGGATGATTTCATTATTTATTTGAATAGCTTTAAGAAAATAAAGAATTATGTAATTTGTGTATATATTTAAAAGTTAATATTCCTAATTTTTTGATAAAATAGAGCATTTTTTATAGGGGAAGCTGGAAAAGTTGTTCAGGATGTGACCAATCACTCTTCCGTGGCCAATTTGTATCACGTATTTCTCTGATGAGAGAGATTGAAAAGGAATTCAAGATGTGACCAATTACTTTTCTGCGATAAGTCGTTAAAAGGTATTTTTTTCCAACTGGGAATTGGAAAAGGGTTCCGACATTTGACTAATCATTATTCTGTACAAGCCGCTCAAACGTAATTCTTTCAAAAGGGGAGCTGGAAAAAGGGTTTGAGATGTGACCAATCACTCTTTTGTAACCATTCGCTAAAATCTATTCTTTTGACGGGTGAGTTGGGAAAGGAGTTCAAGATGTGACCAATCACTCTTTGTAACCAGTCGTTATAACTATTTTTTCAAAGAGGGAGCTGGAAAAGAGGTTCGAGAAGCAACTAATCACTCTCCTGTGACCAATTGCTATAACGTTCTTTTTTAAATATCATGCTGGAAAATATGTTAGAAATGTGACCAAACACTCTTTGGTGACCAATTGCTATAACGTACTTTTTAAAGAGAAAGCTGGAAAAGGGGTTCTAGATTTGACCATTCACCCTTTTGTGACCATTCGCTAAAACCTATTTTTTAAAAGCATGAGTTGAAAATGAGGTTCGAGATGTGACCAAGCACTCTCCAGTGACTAATTGATATAACGTATTTTTTTAAAGAGTGAGCTGGAACTGGGGTTCGAGATGTGACCATACACTTTTCCGTGACCAATTGCTACAATGTATTTTTTTTAAGGTTCAGCTGGAAAAGAGATTCGAGATGTGACTAATGACTCTTCTGTGACCAGTAGCTAAAACGTATGAAACAATTGAAAATATTTGTCACCAAGCTCCGTATAGCCTATAACAAATATTTTAAACTCGAGTTTCTCGAAAACGGCGGAAAAATGTACAACTGTCGTTCTCTCCTTGTTAGTGTTTGTATTGCTCTTTACTTTTTGCCAATTTGTGCATAAATTTACAAATTAATATTGCTAATTTTTTATAAAACAGTAAAATTTAGTTAAATCAGAAAAAGATTTTCCGGAAAAGAAGGTTCCTTGTTATTGAAATTTTGCCGTTTGCTGTGCGCAGGCTATTTGTCCAGGATCACATTTTTAAATAAAAAATAATGTTATTAACCCCAAGTAATATTTAATTGCATGTAATAATTATCTTTTAGAATTTAGGTTATACTTCTTTACATTAAAGTAAACGCTCTTCATATCGAAGAGCTATTTATTACAATTGATTACATATTTTTCTATTTCAACGAATATTGCACAGTTACAAGTAAATATTTATTTCTCTTCATCATTGGGTTCCTCAGAAATAAACAAAAGTCGCATATTTTTGAAAACTTCCATGGTCCTGGTCGGGGCCACATCGGGCTACCTTCTGTAAATAAGAGTTCCAATTTTATCCCAATTCCCGCTTTGTCCCCGATCACGTTAGGTGAATCGGGCCCTGATATTGGCCACTGATGTGGTCCTGGTTGGGGCCACAGCGGGCTAATGTCTGTAAATCAGAGTTATTTGTTTATTTAAATTGTTTGAATTTAAAATTACTACCTGCTCTAATAAGTGAATATTTAATTAGTTTTTAGCTCAGTTATATATTATTTAAAATTGCTTACTAATCTCAAATGTATTCGATTAGTCTTCCGTTCGATTGTTTGATAAGGAACGGACGGAACGTGGGAAGCTAACTTAACAGAAATAACAACCAAGTCTGAAAAATCGTCCATAGTGTAAAGATTTTCTATTCTTTGTATTTTCGTGAATATGTTAAATATAGTCAGAATTTGGAACCAGAATCAAGATTTTAATAATATTTTTATAAATAAAAACTAGACGGGTCCTGGTAAGAGCCAGATCGGATCTTCCTGATGAATACCCCAGTCTGGCTCTCATTGGATTACGCATTTAATTTCAAGTTTGGCCCAGACTCAAGTACCCGATCTGGGCCACATTAAGCCAGATTTTGCCCTGACCAGGCCACTTCAAAACTCCATAACAATGATATTATTTTTTTATTTTATATTTCCTGAATGGCCTATTCTATACGTGGCAAAATTTCAGCTGAATCTTACTTATTATTTGGACCCCTTATTATATGATTCGTTCTATTGGTTATATTTTTGACTATTCTCTTGCAACGATTATTATATATTGAATGAAAAATAGGAAAATCCAGCCAACCAACGATGTAATTATCCTTGGCTACTACACGCAAATGTCCTTCGCCTCGATATGCGCTATTGTGAATTATATGGGTGTAAACATCAGAAATGTCTTCTTCTTGAACTGTAAAATACCTGTAACCAGGGCGCATAGGCAGTACTCCACATGGAGGATACTCACGTATAGCATCGCAATCTGAAACATAGGAAGAAAATTTTGGCGTAAACAAATCTTCTATTCATTTAATATGAATTAGTGTGGTCTAAAAATGCATTAGAATTTTTTTAAATTGCATGCAAGTTGCCCTGAAATTTGTTTTAATCCGCAAAAAATACATACAGTTTTTATATTTTCGTCAGGGAAGGTGCCAAATTTGTGTAAAATTTGTTAATTTGACCCCCCCCCCAGTTTTTTGTCAAATGTCCAGGTTTTAAGAGCCCTTAAGCCCAAAAAAGAGGTTTTTACGAATTTGTCTGTCCGCCGGTCTGTCTGTGAGTGTGTAGATATTGTGTTTTTTAGCACGATAACTTTTGAAAGAATTGACAAATTAGATTGGCCTGTAATATACATTTTTAGCGTCCTAAACTAAAGATCTATTTCATTAGGCAGCCATTTTGAATGAGATTTCAAAAATACCAAAGTTATAGCATTTTCCAAATTCAAAAAAACAAACGAAAATGAACTTTTTAAGCGAAGCATTGCACGATTTGATAAAAAAATCAGAGGGAGAAAAACGTTACACTCAGAACACCCTACAATATTGTCCTAATAAGATTTTTAATTTTTCTGGAAAATCAAATATAAATTCTGATTGCACAAAAAATAATAAAAAAATGCTATTTTGCGGTGAAACTGTGCAAGATAAAACATAAGATGAATTTACAAAAACTGTGCGCCCAAAGAAGATCTACCAGTTTGTGTTCATTGACTTTTTGATAGGATGCGTAGTTTTTGTTTTATTAGGAAGAAACAGCATCAAAAATAAAAAATTAAATTTTTAGACAAACGACATAAGGTAAAAAGAAACTGGAAAAACAAATTTTTTTAGTTAAAAAGGAGCTGCAAATTTGTTATGAGTCGATTTTTAATACAATAAGTGGCTTTCGTTTGATTTGCGAAAATAAAATTGACAAAATAAAAATAAAATTTTTGGAAAACGATGCAATGTGCAAGAATGGAGGGATGAAAAAAACTTGTGCATTCAAAAAAGAACTACAAATTAAAAAAAAAAATTTCATCAAAATACATTCAAAAAGAAAAAAAAATATTTTGAAAATAAACGCAAACTACAATATCACTTTAACTAGTAAAATCTTTCGCTAAAATTATATCTACGAATTTTCTTACAACCACTTCTCGGAAGGATGCACAACTTTGGTTTAAATCGTCAAAAATAACATTGAAAATGAAGAAATTTAATTTAATTAAAAACGACGAAAGTTGCAATAAAATTTATAATAGCAAAATTGTTTTTGAATTCTTATCATAAAAAGTATTTAATTTATGTACAATTTTACACCATCTGTTTTTGTCAAATTTACACCTTCTGAGACCTTTTCTATATCTGGATTTTTAGCCATTTTTGATACAAATTGAAAAATTAAAAGCATTTAAGAAGGTTTTCAGACCACTTTTTCCTAATTTAATAGTTGTGTGTACGGGTACTTGTAATGGCCAAAAAGAACAACGATTCATGTCCATAACTTTTTTCGATAAACATCAAAGTACCAAAGTTACAGCTTTAACAAAATTACTTAAAAAAATGATATTGACAATTTGAAGCCTAACAAAGCACGATATAAAAATATAAGAAGAAAAAAATCGTTACTTTTGAACGCCCTACAGGATTGAGATAACAAATTTTGGAATTTTTTTTGAAAATTCCAATTTTAATCGCCCAAAAAGTAATCGAAAATTTTATTTTGCGTTCAAACTATACAAGATACGAAAAAAGATAAATGAAAAAACTGAAAAAAGACACAAATTTCCTTAAAAAGTTAAAAGAGCTTTAACAAAAGATAATTCACAATCGTAAACTTACATTTGTTGATTTGGAGATTTATAATTTTAAAAGGCTTGCGTGCAAATGTAGGGGAAATACAAAGATCGAGTGCTAAGCGCAAGATAAACATATTATCGACTGCGAATCGTGAAAAACAATAGTCGCGCACCCTAGGCCCGCTTAAGCTTGCGAACTAAAAAAAAGTAATGTGATTGTCAAGAAAAATGATTTTAAACAGAGGCGCACCTATATATTTCGTAGACGATTGCAATGACCGGAGTTCGAGGGTCAACTATATGAGAGCCTCCTAGATGGCTAACGCGACTATCTCTATGAGATTAAAGCCTGATGCATACTGTAGCCTCCGCTATTAAGCTATACTAAGTATATCTATATATGCGGAGGAAGTGCAAGAAAAATGGCGGAATCAATCTGCTAGCGGTACACCAGATTGGCACACTGTCTCTGGGTCCTCTGTTCTCCGAGACTTCAAGAAACGAACTATATTCGTGATCAAACTCTGAGGTTCGGCCAAATACAACATCACTGTGTGAAGTTCAAGCGCGTATATTTATAACTTTGAGTATTTAAATTTTTCGACATATTTTGACATATCGGAATACTTGTAAACAAATTTTTTAAAAAGTACAAAAATATTTTCAAATTCTGTTGTATCCTACAAAATCCCAACAGCTGCCTTACAAATCACAACAGCTTTCTTCTAAATTTTAGCTTGCCAGACTTGGCAGGTGTTACTGACACTGCAGGAAAAAGCTACTTAAATTCCACTGATTTTCGGCATATTTTCACTAATTTGAGTAGGTATAAATAATATAAAACATAATTATATAATATTAAATATTTACCAATAAAATGAACGATAGCTGCTAGGGTTAAGACCCGACAATGAAAGCCCTTCATTATTTCCAGCCAAAAAAAGCTGATGTACAGATAAATTCGTACTTGTCGTGTAACTGATGAGTATTAAAAATCACGCAGCAGCCAGAAATAAGATTCAGTATCTAATCTGTAATGCACAATGAAATTGATTGAAGGGGGGAAGCGAATTTTTCCGAGGCATTTGCATTTCATCATCAGAATCAGTTATATTTTGCTTCACATGTCGCAGGAGGATAAGACTGTTACAATAAATTATTCACAAGTTAGGGAGCATTGGCATTTTAAGTAACATTGAAAAGCATTAAAAACATAAAAAAATTTAAAATTAGGAAATAATTATGTTCTTAGCATTTCGCTACTAGAACATGCCAATATTTTTACATTTTAAAAGAGAAATTAAAAAATAAATTATAAAGAGAAACTTATTTTGAAGAAATCGAAAGAAAATTTAGAAACTTTTTAATAATTTTGAAAGATTTCAGGAGATTAAAATTTTTGAAGATTTCTACACAAATTTTTTATGATTTAGGATTTATTTTAAAATAATATTTTAAGTTTAGAATATTTCAAAATGTGTCGCGAAATAAAAAAGAATTATCTAGAAATAAATTATGTTATTAAAAAAAATGTTGTTAAGCTGGATTTTCAAGTTGCCAAGAGAAGCAAAAAATACATTTTTGAGATCAGTGTTAAAATTTTAAATCATTTCCTAAAAATAATTCTATGAGAAAATTCAAAAAGTTTACTCAATATTTTTGATCATTTCATAACATTTTATAATTTTGCTACATTACGTAGGGTTATAAATTTTTTTAAGATTTTATAGATAGTTAGAAGCTTGGAAAAGTACCAAAATAATAAAAAATTGTTTAGATACCTTAAGAATTTTGTAAGAATTTAAAAAAATTAAATCTTGAGGTTTCTAGGGAAAATTAATATGATTTTTTTGAAAAATTAATTTTAAGAGAAAATTTACAACACACATTTCATTCAAACGATTTCTAATACTATTTTTAAAGAGAAATTTTCAAAGATTAGAAGATTTGAAATTTCTGAAAAAATTTTAAAAACTGTTTTCAAGATTCATCGGAAAATATTTCACACCTCGTAATTTCGGAAACAACAACAAAGCTTTGAAAAGTATAAAAAAATTTCGAGGGTTTTCAAGCGAATAAACGAATTTTCTTAAAATCCCCGGCGAAATGCATTGTTCGAAGTAAAAACTTATTTTTTAACTGATAATTTTATTATTCTATACTTGTTTCGGAATTTATTGTATTCAGTTGAAAATTACACTAATAAATATTTAAGTAAAAATTCATGTTTTTGTTACTCAATACAGCTGCTTTGTTAAACATAAATTTTACCGGAAAATGATTCAACCGGGAAATGATTGATTGTACTACTTGGTTAAAAATTAAGCTTTTGTTGAAAAATGTACCCTTGGGTTGAGAATACAAAAATTGACGAAATGAAATGCAAACTTTTGTATACTGTTATATTTTTCATTAATAGTTATTTTTTATAATTTGTAAATTCAATTATTTAGTTGATATTTCAACTTATTGAATAAAAAATTAATTTTGTGTTTGTTGAAAACAAGTTGGTTGATATATCGTATTTTTTGTCTGAAGCCAATGGTTTTTTATTTATTTTATCAATTTTTTTTTAACTTCTATTAATTTTTGAAAATTTATTTGAAACTATTTTAGCGGAAGAATAGTTCAAAATTCAAATATTCTGTTGAAATTTATTAATTTATATTATATTACTATTTTATACATATATTATTATATTATTATATATTATTATTAATTATAAATTAACTGAAAATTTAAATAATCAAATTGTTATTGAAAATTCATACTGTTTCGCTAGCAAATGCATCTATTTGTTTACAAACTATTCTGCTTTATTTAAGTTAGTCTTTGATTTTACCTGGATTATGATCAAAATCTATTTTTCATTAAAAAGATAAAAAAATTAGAAACACTTTTTCTGTTAACGTATACAAAGTTATTTCAGTGATCCTGTTTTTAGATTAGAAGCAGTTTCTTTTATCATACAGCAAATACAAATGATTAGCAAATAGGCCTGTTAATTATTAGTTTCAATTATATAACAATTTTTTTTAATTACAAAAAATTTTTCAAATCTTGGACGGCAAATAATATTTATTATCTTAACATTACGTGAAACGTAAAGCAAATATAACTGATTTTATAGCGAAATATAAACACCTTATATAAATACCATACGTTTCTCCTCTACAATCCATTTAATTTAGAACAACCAATGAGATACTGACTAGTATTTCTTACTGAAATATTTTTTAGAATCAACAATTGAATGTTAATTGTTTTTATACTTGTCTAAAATTAATATTTCTTAAAATTGATAATTATTTCTGAATGTTGACAAAATTGTCTTTAGGCTCCGCCGGGAATTGAACCTAAGTCGTTCAGATTGCCAGTCTGATGCTCTTACCCACTAAGCTACGGAGAGACAAGATGGATTTCTTCACATTCCCTACAATTTAATTCTAACTTAACGCCTTATACTTGCGAAATCCAAATTTTTTAACATTCGAAAATTTTATTTTTACATTTTTTAGTTTTGAAGAGATAAATTAAGTTATTTAATATATTTTACAATATTACTATATATTGAATATCCATATATTTACATACAAATTAAGTAATTCATTTTGCTCTTTCAAGACAATAAAACATCAAAAATATAAAACATTCAAATGTTTTAAAAATTGAATCTTGGAAGTATAAAGAATAATGTCGATATTCAACTTGTTGGGATTGTGACGAAATTAATCGACAATGCGACAATCGGACAGGCTTGGGTTCGGATCCCAGCAGAGCTTAAATGAAATTTTTTCACAATTTAAAAATAAAAATAAGTGTGAAAAAATACTGATTTTTGACGCGTTAAAAAAACAATTAATATTAAATTATTGATTCTAAAACATATTCCAGTAAGATATACTACTCAGTTTCTCCTTGGTTCTTCTAAATTAAATAGATTGGAGGGGTGAAACGTATTTATCTAAGATGTCCATATTTCATTATTTAAATAAGTTATATTCGTTTTACGTGTCGCAAATAGTTAGGATAATAAATATAATTAATTGTGAAAACTTAGGAAAAAATACGAAGTTTAAAATTATTTTTTTATATTTGAAACCCATAATTACTAGGCCAATTTGAACAGCAGTTATTTTTTCTGTACGATAACAGAAACTGATACTTTGCTAAAAATATGACCGCTGGAATAACTTTTTTTACGTGAAGATAAAAAGTAATTCTAATTTTAAATGTTTTTTAATAAAAAATATATATAAATTGAAATCCATTTGCAATGAAATAATAACTTAAAATCGAGGGGGAAGAAACTCCTGAAAATGAAGTTTAGCGGAGGTAGATTACACTGCATTAAAAAAAATATGATGGATCGCAAAAAGTCAGTCAAAAAGAACAATTTCATACAGAAAAATTGACTTGTCAACAAAACACATAAATTTATAACAAATTAGTAAAATGTTGATATGAAAAAGATTAATTTTTAAACATATGCTTGAATTTTTAACTAAAAAAGATTAAATTTCTACTAAAATTGAAATAGTTACATTTTTAGTTAAAAGATTAATTTTCAACCAACAAAGAACGAATTTTCAACAAAATAGTTCAAATTTAATTTCAAATTAATTTTCGACCAAAGAGAAGAATTTTTTAATAAAATGACCAAGCCTAAACCAAAAAATAATTTCCTTGCAAAATTAGGGATAAATTTAAAAAAAGTGTAAAAGATGATGTTGAAAAAAGGATTTTAATTCGAAATAAAAAATGGCTGAATTTGAACAAAAAATATAAATTTAAAAAAAAATAGTTGCATCTCTAACACAATAATGTTAAATAAGGTTAAATTTTGAACCAAAGAGATGAGTTTTCAAGTAAAATTATGAGTATCCGAACCATGAATGAATTTTCAACGTAGTAGTTCAAATCAAATGAAATTTTTCTACGCAAAAGATTAGATTTAAAAAAATTACGATTTTTAACAACATACACAATTTTTTAACTAAATTCTTTAAATTTTAACCAAAAACTGCAAAACAACCAAAAATGAAATAGTTAAATTTTTATTGAAAAAAACCTTAATTTTCATCAAAGAAAAACTCAATTTTTAACCAAAAAGATAAATTATCACAAAAAATTCAATTTCTACCAAAAAAGACAACTTTTTCAAAAAATACAATAACTTTCAAGCATATATTAAAAATTTTAACTAAAAAAGACAAATTTATTATTAAAAATAAAATCATTCAATTTGAGATTAAAAAAATCAATTTTAAACAAGGAAAGCAAATTTAAGAAAATAAAATAGTAAATATTCAGTTGAAACAGTCCAATTTTTACTGAACAAAAAACACATTTTCAAAGCAATAGTCAAATTTAGCATTTTTTTAGATTTTGTTACTAAAGAGGGTAAATTGTAAACTACACATGGAATATCAAAGAAAATTGAGAAAAATTATCATTATTAATAATCTATAGTTCAGAAAGTTAATTTCTAACAAAAAAAAAAACGCAGGAAAGTAGTTAATAACTATTTAGCTTACCTATATAAATTACTCCGAATTAAATGAATTACAGTGGATTAAAATTTAATCACTGAGATTTCAAAAATCACTTCAAATTAACTGAACTACATTTTGATAACTCGAAATTATCTGTACTACAAGTAGATTACAGCGGATTGCTGCTGATTACATTTCAATTTGCATTTAAGTTGCTTTTACATAAATATTTCCAAATCAGTGGAATCGTTTTTAAAAAATATTGTAACAAATTTCAATTTTGTTGTCGTAACATTCTATAATAAAAAATATTCTGATTCACAGTTTCATTATAAGCAACAATCTTAAATATACAAATTTATGCCCTCTCAGTCATAATCAGACTGACTCAATTTTTTTACTAGTTATTTTCTGTCACTCTACTGCTGAACCTTGTTTTTTGGTTTCAGGTAAAAATAAAATATTTCGCTTTCCACCTGATCGCCAGTACATTATTTGAAGTGTCCCAGAAGGCATATTTTACGTAAATACTTTCACCATTTATTTGTAGCATGCTATTATAAGTCATCTTTGGATCCCTAGTTACATTCTAACCAATAAAAATCTGAAAGATACAAATATATATGCCCTCTCAATCATAATCAGATTGACTCCTTAGTTGCAATCTGATAACTATCTACAACTGGCCGTAGTTCAGGTATTCTTTTAAATTCAATATTTTCTGTTACTAAACTGTTGAGTCCCGCTTTTTGCTTTTCGGTACACACAAAAGATTTCTTTTTGCACCTGATCACAAGTACCAATAGTATTATATGAAGGGTCCCACAAGGCGTCTTTGACTTCAATCCTTTTACCATTGATTGGGGCATAGCATGAAATGATTAATAGTCTTCAGATTCTCTGTTGCGTTCTAGCCGACAACAATCTGAAAGATACAAATTTATGCCCTCTTAATTATAATTAAACTGACTCCTTAGTTACAATCTGACTAACTATCTACAGTTGGCCGTAGTTCGCGTCTGTGTTTAAATTCCTTATTTTCTGTTACTCTACTGTTGAATCCTGTTTTTTACTTTCAGGTACACATACAATTACTTTTTTTCCTCCTGATCGCAACTACCTATAGTATTTATTTAATTGACCCAGAAGGCGTCTTTGTTTTTAATCCTTTCACCATTGATTGGGGCGTAACATGCCATGATAAAAAATCTTCGGATTCTTAGTTTCATTCTAACCAACAACAATCTGAAAGATACAAATTGATGCCCTCTTTATCATAATCAAACCGACTGCTTAGTCACAATCTTACTGTCTACTCCTGACCATAGTTCGAGTCCGTTTTTAACTCCTTATTCTTTGTTAATTTACTGTTCAATCCCTTCTTTTGTTTTAGGCTTTTGTATACGCTTAACTTTAAACTTAAGCCGAGAAGTGTATTGTACAAGTAAAAATCCGTAAAAGAAATCAGTGAAGTCGTCGTAAAGTGGTGAGTCCAGTTAGAACGTCAGTCCCGCCCGAAATTAGTCAATGGAGGAGGAGTATAAGGACAAGACTAGATCCGCAAAATGGATAAGTTGTGAATTATTATGTTTCATTGAAAAACCAAATGCATTTAGTTTTCTATTATTTTTGTTTATTATCCAAATATACATAATTTAAGACATTTACATATATTTAAAACCGCTCTTTAATGAGTAACGTACCGTCTGCAGCCGGATATGTCATAGAAGCGCTTGGATTTGCTTCAACTTTTGGTCAATGGATTGGAAAACTGCAGAAAACCTTTCCGAAGCATAACCCATAATCGACAGTTTATTTTTGATGCAGAAACTAAATATTATTAATTGCTTATGCTCATTATTGTTATAAAAACGTCCAAGAATCAATACAAGTTGTATTATATTTTTATTTTATATTTCACGAATAGCCTGTTCTATACGTAACAAAGTTTCAGCTGGATTGTGCTCATCATTGGAAGCGTTTATTACATGGGTCGTTCTAGTTTCTGTATTTTTGACGATTGGCTTACGACTATAATTATATATTTGATGAAAAACAGGCAAATCCAACCAACCAACGATGTAATTATTCTTGGCTACCACACATAAAGGTCCTTCGGGGCGATATGCGCGATTGCGAATAATATGGGTGTAAACGTCAGGAATATCTTCAGGTTGAGCTGTGAAATACCTGTAACCAAATCCGATAGGAAGTACTCCAAGTGGGGGATACTCCGGTATAGGGTCGCAATCTGAAACATCGGTTCAATATTTTCGTGTAAATAAATCTTCTACTTATTTAAACACATTAGTGTTGACCAAAACTGCATTCAAACATTTTTTAATTTTCATTTATATCGACCGTAAATTTAATTAAGTCCGCAAAAAATACAGACTTTTTTTAAACAAAAGTATTTTTAGAGGATCCGCATTGAAAATCGATAAAAAATAATGTGATTGTGTTTGGTTTCAAACAGATCAAGGTCGACAAAGGTTTCTGCCGAATATGTTCACGATAATTGAAAGGCAGTCGCGGACAATTGTCCAGATATGGTTTTGAAGTAATAGCCCGGAAACGGTGGCGTAACAACCTTGCTGAAAGCTGAATGGCACATGGACGAACCCTTTCCCTAGATCATCGTGAGAACAACAATGACACCATCGAAACACAAAAAAATTGCAAATGTGGTTCAATACGATCGAACGCGCAGAGCACCCGATAATCTGTCGGCAAACAGTGCCGATCACCCGACAGTTCAGGGTGTTAAAAATTATTTAGAATAAAACTTGACAACGAATCAGGGAAACGGCCACACTGAGAAGACAATTTGACGATAGGATGACCTGTGAATCAATAATTGTCCAGTTTATAGTGCTATGCGTGCTTTAGCTGATTCAAATTGAAGGCTGAAACCGATGATGGATCAAAATACCAAAATAAGCTGGATTCAACTGAACAAGAAGACTTGACTGGCGAGGCAGAATGGGTCCTGTATTCAGAGTGTGATTTGATTACATAGTATCTGGTAGAACTTTCGAGGAAAGATTTTAAAAGATCACCGAAGAATAAAGGATTTTCAACCACACACTGAACAAGTCAAAGCTGCTAACAATCAAGCAGCATATTGTGGACAAAATACGGTTGTTATCTAACGCAAGGAGGAGAATCCAGGAGATACGGAGATGTATCTGGGAGAATCAGCGGTTTCTTGCTGACCCGTTGAGTTTATTCTGCGAATCACCCTCTTTCTGTAAAAAATCTATAAACCCAACCAGGTAATGAGTTTTTGGAGGGAGGTATGCCAGATACAAAAAACACTGGATTTAAAAGAAAATACTAATAATAGCATTCGATTCAAGGAGTTTTGCTGCAACATCATGACATTTGAAGATGAATGTTCATTAATAACTGCCGAAGTAGTGAAAAAAAACTTAGGGTGTCATTTCTACATTTTTTGCCCTGACCTGCCGAACGCTCCAAAGAAAAAAGAGTAAATTGTTGGACACGCAAAGGCTCATATCGTCCGTCAATACTTCGAGAAACGAACTATATTCGTGATCGAATTCTTCTCACTGGCGGACTAGAAAATTACTTCCAAGGAGGAAATGTATAAAGGTACTTTAAAAAAGAGCTAGAGTAAATGATAAAATTAATAGTTAAGCTGTGAATAACGCCTTAATCCTAAATTTCCTAAAAGCATCAAATTTGACATTGAAGATTTAGAAAAAAAATTAATGTACTCTTCACCATTGACGCTTAGTTCGTTTGTAACAATTGCAGAGAAACTGTCAGGAATCTTATTCTTAGTTTGTTTATAATCAATTAAAATATTTTTAATCCACATATTATATTATATTTTGAGCAGTGAAATATTTTGAATTTAAATAAAAAATAATTAATACAAAGTGAAAGGGAACAATTTTTTACAAAATGTTTGAATCATTTACCATAATTGATTGATTCTTAATCGAATGATTTCCATCTGTCACCGAGGGAGATAAGATGTCCAATTAAAAAAGATCCTTTTTCTGCCAATGATGAAATATTTAAATTTTTTAAATTGAAAAAATGGATTGAAAATTAGAAGAAAACTTTTTGCTCACAAAATTTTGAATTTTGTACCAAATCATTGAACTTGAAGCCACACAGATGTCTCATCTACAAAAGCACTTCAATTCTCATGCCGAAAGTATAAATTTTCAACCCAGAAATATAAAGTTTCAACGCGAAAATAATAATTTACAAGCAAAGATTAATTTCAAACCAAGCAGTTGAGTTTTTAATTGAATTTAAAAATTATTTTACAGTTTATATTTTAAGAAAAAAAGAATTTAATAAAAATCAGCCTAATAACCTAACCTTTGTAGCAAATCTTATTGAAAATACATAAATTTCCAACCAAAATGTTGAATGTTCAACCCAAACAATAAATTTTGTCCCAAAAAGACAAAATCTCTCGATAAAATACATGAATTAAAAAAATTAAATTTCTTTAAAAAATGCGAAATGAGGGGATTAGAGTGAAGAGTGTAAAATCTTAAAAAGAAAAGGGATTTTTGTACTGGAAAGGGTCAAAGTTTCGTAATCATAACTCATGACCTTTCAGGGCTAGAGCAAGTTTTTTTTCGAAAATATTTTCCGCTGAGAAAACAGGGAAAAGTCACTAAAATTTTACTGGATAAAAATGAGTTTAAACAGAATAAAATAGCTAGAAGTCTTGATATGAGTGATAAAATAATATTAAATATTCACCAATTAAATTTACGAGAACCGCTGAAGTCAAAAGCAGACATCCCAAGATTCTCATTTTTTCTAACAAAAAAAAATAGATGTAAAGAGAAATTCGTGATTACAGGGCAACTAATGAATATTTTAAAACATATTTCAGTATTAAATACTCGCCAGTATCTGATTGTACTCATAAATTAATTACATTGGAGAAGAGCGCATTTTTATGAGCTATTTATATTCCACAATCAGAATTGGTTTTAATTATTTCAGGTGTCACAAAAAGATATAATATATCGTACAGACTAGAGAAAAGACGTAATTTATAATTATGTTTATATCTTGGAAAATCATACTTCAGCAAGTCTATTGGTACAGCAGTAATTATTTCTACATGATAATGGAAACTTCGTTTCTAAACATACAATTATCCTTTATCATTGTATAATATTGATATTAAATTATTATTTTCATATAATAATTATATAATATTTATTATTTATTTAAATATATAATATTATTTTCATATAATAATTTAATATTAATACTATAAAATGATAAATAATAACTGTATTTTCAGCAACGCAGTTTCTTTGACCATATAAAAATAATGACCTTTTTGTTATTTTATGAAATGAGCATTTGAATTCTCATTTCGAAATGTTCGAAACATTTGTATTTTAATATTTTCTTGAAAAGTTAAAAAGATTAATAATAATAATTAAAATCTTTAGAAAAATTCAAAGTAAAAAATAGTTGAATTATTCAATGAATATAAGTCTTTTATGCTTTTCATGTTATAAACAGATTATTTAATTACTATCATCCTTATTATTTGAGTTCAATTAAAAAAATTTTAAGTAATCAAGTATTATTTTTGTAGAAAATCAGTATAAAAGGATATAATAATTCTAACTCTTAGAAAAATATAAAGTAAAAGTTATTTGAATGTCCAAATGAAAATAATTGTTTGTTGATTTTTTGTTTTTTGAAGTAATTAATTGATTACTAACTACTTTTTCAAAAATCTTAAACTATATAAATATTTGACGGAATTTGTGACCTTTCTGCACCATCAATTTTGTATGTCGAAATTTGCAAATAAACAATTTTACTTTTTGATGAAATTAATTTACAAATACTTCTAAACATTATTGATAGAAGATAACATTGAAATTTTACACAATTGTTCAATATTGCGAAATAATATTTTTCTTAACATTTTGCTAACATACTATAATTCCTGAACTATTTTACAGTTTCACGTAAATATTATAAAATTATATTATGAAAAAAAATTATTTAAAAAACTTCAAACACAAATTTGGAAGCTTTTTAATAAGTTTGAAAGATTTTAAGAATAATTTTTTTTAAGATTTGTGAAAACATTTTAAACGGTCAATATATAATTTTGAAATGATAATTAAAAATTCTAAAGACTTCCTAATATTAAAAATAAAATAAGGATGACTTTATGAAAATTATTTTAATTTTTCAGGATTCAAAGAAAATTTAGGTGAAGTTAATTTTTCAGCACGTCACGAGAATGGCATATATATATTTAAGATTCATAAGAAAATTTCCAAATGATTTTTTTTACTAATGACTTTTAAGAGTACATTAAAAAATATTACAAACGTTTCAGAATTAAAAAGAATTAAATCATTCATTTCTATAAATATTGCGAAGACTTGAAAAGAATAAAGACGATATTTGAACGGTAGAAGATTTAGAAAAATGCAGATTTATGTTAAACTTTCTTAAAAAGCCCAGAATTAAAATAACTTCTAGATGCCATAAATATATTTTAAAAGGGCTCGAATTTTTCCTGAGATTGTGTAGAAGATTTAAGAAAATGCAGATTTATTTTAATATTTATAAACAACAAAAAAACCCAGACGCAATAAAAGCGAACGTTTCAAGGGAGTAAATAAATTTTTTAAAAATTCCTAGGAAAATTTGAAAGATTTTCAGGTAATTTTTTTTACATTTTGAATCATATTTCAAAATTTTAAGAAAAATTCAAATCATTTAATAATATTATCAGCAATTTAATAGGTTTTGCACAGATTTAAAATATTTCAAACTTGAGAAGCATTTCCGAAAATTTCGGAAAATTTCTCGAATATTTAGTACTTTTTCCAAACCTCTAAAAGTCCTAAATATGTTTTGAAAAGACTTGAATTTTCCATAATATTCTCTGAAATCATTTAAAAAAAATATATATATATATGTATTTTTTTAAATCTTCTGCATTATTTTTTGACACATCTGAAATATTCAAAAACCTATTCTAATAAATCCTTTTCAGAATCTAATTTAAGCAGAAATAAAGGCTCTCAGTAAATTTTAACAAATAAATATTTATTAGAAAATTGGTTTAATGATAAAAATTAGTACAAAAGTTAGCGCGCGCATGTAACAGTCTAGTATTAATGAAGATTTGTAAATTGGATAGTTTATTCAAAAAATATCTTTATTTTATATTAAACACAGTTGTACTAAAAAAAAGAAAAAAAACAGTGGAATCCTTGACCGCAAATAAGAATTTTTTAGAAAATAGTTAATTCTAACCGAAAAAGATAGTTTTTAACCGAGTAGTTTGAATTTTAAATAAAAGCGACGCATTTCTTACAAAGTAGGTAAATTTTTAATAATAGAAGTGATTTTTCAAAGAAAATTATGCATCTATAGGTGAAATTTGAAATTTTAACAAACCTAAGTTCGGATCCCAGCGGCGTTTAATAACAATTTAATTACAATTTAGAAGGCAAAATCAATATCCAAAAAATAATTATTTTAAAACAGCAGAAAGAAAAAAGTTGAAATCAAATCATCTTATATCAAGCAGATGAATATTCAAACAAAAATATTAATTTTCTAAAAAAAACAATACATTTTAACGAAAGATATTAATTTTAAACTATGAAGGACAAATTTTTACCAAAAATAAAATATTAAAATTTTCAGTTAACCTAACCATTCTTAACTAAAATCAAGAAACTTTAAACAGAAAAATTAATTTTTAACAAAGTAGTTCGATTTTCACGCAATCAATTTGTAAGCAAGGAAAGATAAATTTTGAACCAAAAAATGGAATAGTTATATTTTCAATTGAGAAAATGAATTTTTAAAAAATAGTAAAAAAGAGTGGAAAACTATTTTAATCACCTATGTGAATTACACTAAACTAGATGAATCACTGTGGTTCACGAATTTGTTGAAATCTTTGTGAACCCTAACAAAATTTTTAAATACCCTGAAATTCTCAAAAATCTTTTGAATTTTGTAAATATATTGTCATAAAAAAGTCTTTTGAATTTTTCCAGAAATAACTTCAAATCGTGTCAAAATCTTTGGGAATCCTAAATTTTTTTTTGAAATTACTTGAAAACGTCCGTAATCATATTTCGCGTTTGTATAATTCATATTTGGCGACTGTATGTCGCCAAATATGAATTTGTTGGAAAAAATATTATTTTTAAGATGAAAAGTAGTGATTTCAAAAAATGAAAATTTTATTTGGCTACATTATTATTATAATTATTTTTATGATGGAAAAAAGTAATTATTAAAAAAAAAAATTGTCTCTGTTTAAAACTATCTTAAAATTAGCTGCAACTACTTGATTTCTTAAAAAATGGTTTTTTCAGGATTTCTGACTCGTCATATTCTATTTAAGGACGTGGCTGACCAAAGGAGGTCATTACTACTAGAGAAGATTAATCCCGCGATTATGTCGCTAATTTATTTTCAACTCAAAAATATTAAATTTGTTTACGCAAATAAATGAGTTTTCTGTGCAGAAAAAAATACAAAATCGATCAATTTTTAATAGAAAATATAATAATTGATCTTATTTTGTATCAAAATAAAAATAATTTAAAACAAAATAGATGAATCCTTAACCAAATTATATTAATTTTTTACAACCAGATTAATTTTTAACTGTAGTAGCCAAATATTGACCAAAAATATAAAAAAATTTCACGAAATTATTGAATTTTTAAGCCAAAAAGATTATGTACAAAAAATTTGAATTTTGAAGCTAAGGAAATTAATTTTTAAGAAAAGATGTATTTGTCAATTAAAAAAGATGACTTTATATAAACAATATGATGAAGTTTTAACTTATGAGAGTACTCTTCTACCAAAAACGATGGATTTTAAACAAATAGATGAATTGTCACCTGAAACAGATACATTTTCAACTAAAAATATAATCATTAAATTTTCAGATGAAACTTAATTTTCAACAAAATCAAAGTAAACTTTTAACGGAATAGTATAATCTTTCACGAAGGAGATTAAATTTCTCTTAAAAAATTTAAATTATCGACAAATAAGGAACGATTAAATTTTCAGTTGAAAGAAATTCTGAATAAGAGAAAACTAATTTTCAACCATAAAGTTCATTTTTGAACTCAACATGTAAAAGTCTAATTTTCATTTAAACGATTAGATTTCAACTGGAAAACATAATGTATGTTTATTTTATTCTAGGAAATTTCGTGAAAATCTAAGCAGTATTTATAATATATATTTGTTTATAACATATATTTCTTTAAATAATAATTCCTTTAAATTCTTTTACATACTCTTTAAATGCTTTATTCAAGCTCAAACGATGAGCATATTCTCGAGAGAATTTGCTGAACATAAATTCTTAGGCATTTAAGGAAGGTTTGTAGGCGTTATAAGTATACATTTGAATGTTCTCGATAGTGGCGCCATTATCTCGAAACTCTCTTTGTGCAAAGACCTATGATCCAACAAACCAACCATGGTCCAGTGATCCCAGATCTGAAACGAGATGCGGTCCAATACTATGACAGGGCTATGTCCGTGTGAATATAGTAGGAGACGCTGTAAGTGACTGAGTTGCGCGCG
>NC_046659.1:115051218-115071247 GCF_010883055.1 Belonocnema kinseyi | reverse complement strand
CGCGCAACTCAGTCATTTACAGCGTCTCCTACTATATTCACACGGACATAGCCCTGTCATAGTATTGGACCGCATCTCGTTTCAGATCTGGGATCACTGCCATGGTCCCGCCAATTCAATGCTTAAATACGTTCGACTTGGAGTGACTTGGAGTGAACCGACGCCCCCCACCACACTCACTGCATTAGCGCGAGTGGAAGGGGAAGCCAACTGCTGCACTCGATCCAAGATGTCACAAAGGTCAGGTATGCTAGGGTGCCGAATCTGATTGGTTGACTTTTCTTTTTTAATAAATAACTAACTCTTACAGGTTTAGGTTTTATTTGAAAGGAATTATTTAAAGTTTTGAAGATTTTAAAACGTGGGGTAAAAGAATATAGAAGACTTTTAGACATTTTTTAAAAATATTTTAGGATTTACACATTTGTAAGGTAAGCTTAATTTTGTCAGGGGAATGAAAAAAAGTGCTTAGGAATCATGGTAAATTTTTAAATGATTGCTTTGTTAGGAATTTCAAAAAGTTTTGTTGGGAATTACAAAGAAGTATCTGAAAGATTTTAAGGCAATTTTTTGATTTTTCAGAAGAAATAAATATGCAGGAAGATCTAAATAATTTTTAGAGATTAAGAGGTTTAGAAGGTATAGCAGGATTAAAAAACAGAATTTTCCTTATATTAGTTTGAAAATTTTTAATAATTTTTCTTTTAGAAAATTAACATTAAAAGAAACTCAAAAACGTTTTTGAACCTAACAATTCATTTCCTAAAATTCCTAAAAAGAGTTCGGACGATTTTAAAGCAGAATGTTTCAATTTGGTAAGATAAAAAATAAAAACGTTCAGAAGAATTCGTGTCAGTCAAAAATATTTTCAGAAATTTAAGACGTTTTAAATATATTAGAAATATTTAAAAACTGGGAAACATTTTCGAATTTTTAAAAAATATTTCTTGATTTCTTCCCAACTTCTAAAAGTTTTAAGCTTCTTATAAAAAGATTAATATTTTGTAATACATTGCAAAATGCTTATAATAAAATTAATATTTTTAAAATCTTCAAGAATACTTAAAATGTTTTTCAAAAATTTTTTAAGAATCTGATGGAAATTACATTTACATACATTTAAAAACAAATTTATAGTACTAATTTTTTTGATCCAAATCCTCAGCATCTAATTTCAATATGTATTTATTATATACACTTCAAAAAATAATTTTCGATTATTTGGAGTGTTTCCAAGGATGAAAAAATAATCGTTAATAGTCTTTCTTTGAAAGTGTTTGAATATCCGGGACTAGCACAAAATAAAGAAAAAATGAATAACAAATCCAAAAATTAGCAGAAAAAATTGCCGAAAATATAAATTAAGGAATTATAAGATGACCGAATTATTAAATCAGCGAATAAAAAAAATAAATAATGAATACTTAGATTTCCATAAATATTTATGTTCTTGAAATTTAAGTTGGACGAAATTTTAAATTGCAGAAAACAATTAGTAAATTATTATTTAATAATTAAAGAAAATGTGTGCCTTATTTATAATTTTTATAAATAGCTCATAAATAAATAATCAATTGACTATGCTCAGCATCTCTGAATTTCGGGATTTGAAGTGTTTGTGAGAATTTGATAATTTTTTTATTTTATAATTCGATCTCAAGGTCGGTGAATTTTAGTTTCGGATATTTTTCAATTTGGCATTCTATTTTTTGTCAGTTAAAAATCTTGCCGTTATTTAAATTTTTTTAAATTTTATAATTGGATAAAAATATATATTTTTCGCCATTTTTGAACTAATTTTTGTGTTATTTATTTTTTGTATTATTTTTTATTAGTTTTGAATAACCTTGCAATTTTTAAGTTTTCTTGCATTATGGCAATTATGCCTCTTGTCGAAATACGTTGAAATACAAGTTTTACCAATGGTAATATTTCAAAAAAATTGAAATTGTTTTATTTCTAATTAAATAAAGCGTTCCAAACTGTACATCTTTAGATTCAAATCTTTTTTAAATGGAAAATTTTATTAAAAAACTAGTTGAAATTTTATCATTCAGTTCTAATATAAAGCGTTTAAATTGAGCAATCTTATTTTGAATCGAAGGATTTTGAATCTGAATGAGTTATGATTAAAATTTTGAAAATAGGACAAGTAAAAAACATTAAGAATGAAATATTTTCAGATTATAGTTTTGAAAATTCAAAACAGATTACTTCCGAAGATTAACCTTTTGTTATAAATTTTATTATTTGCTCACAATTTTTATAATTAAAAAAAATACATCCATTTTGGTTGCAAAATGTTTATACTTATTATTTTTTTGAGATGAAGTGAACTAAAGTATTCTTTAAATGAAAAATTAACCATTGTTTGAAAGCTATTGTGTTGATTAATTTATCTGTTTTAGACAATCTTTCATCTTTCTTGAATAAAAATGTAGCTGTTTGGTTCAAAATTCAACAATTTTGTTAAAAATTCCTAATTTTTTGTTGGAAATTTTACTGTTTAAGTATAATATTTGCTTGTTGAAAAAAAACTGAAATATTTTCTGGATGAAAATTCAACTATTTTTTTTTAATTTGTTTTTGTTTCAATGTACTTACAAATCCATCTGTATTAAAAAAAAATGTCATCCTTTTTGATAAAAATTGAACTGCTTGGTTGGAAATGAAACTATTTCGTTAAAAAGTAGTTGAAAATTCTGTTATTTATTTAAAAATTTAACTATTTTGTAGAAATTTCACTTTTTTTAAATATATATTTTTGTAGTAAAAAATGAACTGAAATATTTTCCTGATAAAAGTTTTAACGCAACAAAAGATTGTTGACGCTTTATATTAAAAATTCATCTGTTTAAGTGAAGAATGAAATCTTCCTGGAATAAAAATGCAACTATTTGATAGGTAATTCAACTTTTTTTTTAATTCATCCTTTTTAGACGAGAAAATTCGTCTTTTTGGATTGAAAATTCAATTATTTTCCTGGAAACTAATTTTTTTCTATTAAAAAATTCAATTTTTGATATTGAAGTGTCCAATCTAATCTTTTTTGGATAAAAACTCAACTTCTTTCTGTAATTAAAATTTTTTCTGTCTAAAGGAAATTTCATCTTTTTTGATAAAAATGCAACTGTTTTGCTGGAAATGAATCTCTTTTTTTTTAACTCGTACTTTTTGGTTGAAAACTCTGTTATTTACTTAAAAATATAAATATTTTGTAGAAAATTTACTTTTTGTTAAAAATTTATATTCTGGTGTTGAAAAATAAAGTGAAATACTTTCTGGATGAAAGTTCCACTATAAAAAAATAGTTGTCGCTTTTTATTACAAATTCATCTGTTTCAGTACAGAATGTAATCTTTCTTGGATAAAAATGCAAATATTTGATGGGAAATTCGAGTATTTTAATTGAAAATTTGATTATTTTTGTAAAAACTTATTTTTCTTTACTAAGACATACAATTTTTTATCTTGAACAGTCAACTGGAATATTTTTTGGAAGAAAACTCAACTTCTTTCTGTAATTAAAATTTTTGCTACTAAAGAGATATTTAATTTTTTTATGAAAATGCAACTATTTGGTAATGAATTCAACAATTTTGTGAAAAATTCATTCTTTTTGGTTAAAAACTCGTCTTTTTGGATTGAAAACTCAATTTTTTTCGTAGAAGATTATTTCTTGTTTAAAAATTTATATTTTGATGGTGAAAACTCGGTTGCAATCTTTTTCAACCGAAAATTCAACTGTTTCCTTGAAAATTCAGCTTTATGGATTAAACATTTATTTATTTACATACTACATTTTCCAATTTTTCAGGACCCCCTCCCCCCACAATACAGGTCGGCTGTCGCCCTACCTGCCCCCTGGTTTTCACACCCCTGGCGTGCTTTACGACTATGATTAAACTGGAACCAAAAGTGATTAAAAGCGCGCGATTTTCAAACCAAATTTAACAATAAATTTACAATTTTGAAGAATAAAATGAGGAAGATGATAAAATTAAATATAAATATATCAGAGCTTTATAAATTATATGAAAATAGAAAGTTTGAGAAGAAAACTCTTCCGTTTTGTGTTTGAAAGTTAGTTTTGTTAGTTAAAAATTCAGATTTTTTAATGAAAATTCGTCTTTTTAAAAGAAATATTGTTATTTGAAAATTTAACTATTTTGTCAGAAAATTGTTTCGGAATTAAAAAATAATTTTTTCAATTGCAAATTTTCAAGAAAAGTAGTAAAAAATTCCTAGTTTTGTACAAGATTGGCACCGGAAATATATATTTTTTATCATTCTTCTATTTTATTAAAATTATTTTTTTTCAGTAGAAAATTATTATTCTTGGTTACAATACTTTGTTGAAAACTCGTACTTTGTTGTATTGCAATTTTTTTCAATGTCAATTTAAATATTCAACATTTGGTTGAAAAGACAGATTTTATAGTTGAAAATTCAATTATTTCGTTAACATTTAATGTATTTTGTGCAAGGTTAATTTTTTTGGTGAAAGATTAAGTTTCGTAGTTAAAAACTAATTTTCTAGGGTGAAAGATTCATAATTTTTATTAAAAATTTATTTCTTTGCTTGAAAATTGATTTATTTTGTTGAAAATTCTTCTTTTTTGTTTAAAACATTTGTTTTACTAAATATTTAACTATTTAAGGTTTAATTTAAAATTTACGTTTTGAAAGTTTAACTATATTGTTCAAAATGCATATAAATATTTAATGAAAAATGCATCTTTTTTGGTGAAACATTAATACTCTTGATTAAAAATGTATTTTTTCTGTTGCAAATGGAACTATTTTGTTAAAAATTATTTGTTTGATGGTTCAAAGTAATTTCCATAATTAAAAATTAGCATGTTCCATTTTTGTTTGAAAATGAATGCTTTTCAGCATTTCTTTTTAGTCTATTCGGTTTTTGGTTTAAAAGTTATCTTTATTAGATAAAAAGTTTGACCATCTTATTGAAAATTAATGTTTTTTCTCAAAACTGAATTCTTTTGTAGAAAATTAATGTTCATTTTTGAACATTCATCTATTTAGTTGAACATTCGTCTTTTTTAGGAAAAAATTAATCTTCTTGGTTGAAAACTCATCTTTTTGGTTCTAAGTACAACTTTTTATTTAAATATTCAATATTTTGTTTAAAAATTCATTTTGTTCTGTGAAAGATTAATCATTTTCGTTAAAAATTTCTTTCTTTGAGTGATAATTTATTCATTTTGTTGAAAATTCGTCCTTTAGATAGAAAAATAATTTCCTTGGTTGGGAATTTATCTGTATGGTTACAAATTCAACTATTTGTTTGAAAATTTAGATTTTGGGGTTAAATTTTGTTAGACATTCGTTTTTTTTTTTTGGTAAAAAGATTATCTTTTCGGTGAGAAGTTCAACCAATTTGTTACCAATTCATTTTTTTAAAGACAAAATTCGTAATTTTAGTTCAAAATCATCTTTTCTCATGAACGAAAATACAAATATTCCAATTTTGGTTGAAAATTTATCCTTTTTAGTTAAAAAATAATCTTTTTTGGTAAAAAAATATTGTTCTTGGCTGAAAACTTACCTGTTTAGTGAAAAGTAATTTTTATTCAAAATTTTTTTCTTCGAATGTTACAATTTTTAGTTAAAAATTTAGGTTTTTTTTTTGAATTCATAATTTTTGGTCAAATAAGTTCATCTAAAAACGATTTATCTTTCCTGCCCCCTATATATTTTTTACATCAGTGGTACCCGAATAAAAATGCTTCGAATTGAGTTTCTAGACGGAGACAGACTAAAATAATGTCTTGGAGACAAGTTTTTATGTCTTGAAGACATAGATTTATCTCTTAAGTGAAATTTTTATTTGTATTTGTATTGTTATTTGTATGATACTTGTTTGACGATTATACCGAAAATGTTGGTTGTTTTTACGTATTTCTAACGGCCACCCACCGATTCTGAATTTTTAAATTAAAAATAACTAATTTTATAATTACAAATTTTTCATTCATCAATTTTAATCTCATTTATGAGTCAAAAAAGGTTCGATAATCTCAGCCAAGACAAGGCTCGTCTTGAGTCAAGTAAACGTCGTCTTAACCAAAACAAGGCTCGACTTAAGAAAAGTAAACGCCGTTTTATCTGTCTTGGCCATAAAATTAAGACGAAGGCCTATGTCTCGACTCAGTTTTGAGACACAGCCAGACATCGATGGCTTGGAGACGAAGTCAAGACATAACCAAGTCGAACTCATGTCGAACCATTTTTACTCGAGTATCTATTTTGATGGCTGCATTGATCGTATCAATTTTTGCGCCCTTTAGGAGGAATTCTCGTTCCAGACTAATCGCGATGCGCAATTACAAGTCTGTTTGAGCCTGTGTGAGTTTGTATCTTAACTCTACCTAGAAGATCTCTAACTTAAAGGATATTTCCACCCAACGTACGTGAATCACTGCAAAGTAAAGAACCTGTCTGATTTGAAATGGAATCGATCACAGTGTGAGTTTCGAAACTTGATGCCTCACACCAAGAAACAGAAGTAAACAACTTGGCAATAGGGAAGAGAGAAAATGGAAAACTCGATGTTTTATCGAAGTTGTTACCAAGTCCAATGCAGGTTTCGGTTGTGTGTGTTCCAGTCGGCCACGTGGTCTGGCAGAAATTTGATTCAACAACGGGCGGTAGTTGGCAAGTAGACGATCGTGTTTTGAGTCCCGTGGATGAATATTTACTCAACTTAGCTTCTTCCAGTCCTCTCTCTCTGTCAGTTGGTCGAGGACCCACCGGCAGCTGAAGCCGAGGCTAGGCTATAAATACTGCTTTGTATGCATGCAGGGTGAGAGGACCGCCAAGCGCAGATAATAGGAAGGAAGTCTGCGACAAGCTACTTTGTCCACATATACGGAACTGGAGTCCAGGGTGATCCAACTATCCCGGTTTGGGCGTTCCAAGAATAATTACTAACTACGGTGAACCAGAGGAAGGAAACTAACTTGAGGATCGTTGAGCACAAGCTAGAACGCCAAAGTAGGCGCCTTATTGTCAGTCTAGACTCTGGATATACTTAGATCTAGACTCGAACTGACTGCCAACTTCATGTCACGACTCTATCCGCAAATTGGCTGGAATCTTGCAAATGCTTCATGGACTAAAGATTATCCTCCTAAGTGTTCAGGGGTAATAATAATTGCGTTAAGAAGCAAATGGTCGGACTCGAAGGACCTATTCGAATTAATGGAGAGGAGCACCAACTTTGACCTTTTCAAGTCTGAATTGAAGGTAACTGCTGGTAGAATCCACGCCGGATGCACACAAAGCAGAGCTTCGAATGATGAAGAAAATATAGATTTTCAAAGATTTCACTTAAAAACCTTTTTTCTTATAATGATTCAACTTTTTCTATTCTTGTGGACTTGATATTCTCTTCTTAAGTGCTTGAGGGGATGATAATTGTGGTGAAAAACAAAGAGACTGGCTCGAAAGCCTATTGGAATTACGAGAGTCGAGTACTAATTTTAATCTTTCGAGACTGCAAATTCAGTGGACATCTGATGAATTTCACGCCGGAATGAGATAAAACACACCTTCACATTATTGATTTTTTTAAATATTGGTTAATTATTTTTTTCCAGAGAAAACCTAGATTGCTAAAGATTTCGATTAAAAACTTTTTTATAGTGTTCATTGAACTTTCTTAATTTGTTTGGGATATAGATCATTGTCTTCAGTAGTTAGAAGGAATAATAATTGCTTAAAAAAAATGTATGTATGGGCTCGCAGGACCGAATAATATCAGTAATATAGAGTAATATTATTATTAATATTTAATATAATAACGATAAGTTTATGGAATATTAAAAATATAAACAAATTAGAAGCATCCAAGAATCACATAAAATGCATTTCTGAAATTGTTAACCACTTTATTTCTTATGCCAAATTTCCACTTTTGTAACCTGATATTTCAAGAGTATAAAAAATAAACTTCAATAATGATTTCAATTATTATAATTAACTAACAAATAGTTGTTGCTTGAAATTAAAATATCTTTTTAAGCATTCACTCTTTTAGATTGAAATGCAATTCTCTGATTAAAAATTAAACAGTTTAGGTAGAAATTGAAATTTTGGAAGAAAAATGACCTTTTTAGATTGAAAATTCATCTATCTTGTAAAAAATTTGTATTTCTGTCTCCAAATTTTAACAACTTGGCAGATACTTGAAATATTTTTTTAAAAGTTGAACTATTCAAATTTAAGAAAAGGGAAGCATTTAGTTGTAAATTGATCTCTTTTGCGACAAATATTTTTAATTTTTCAAAACTGCAGTTTTTTTATAGTCTTAGATTTTCTTTTAGTCTAAAAACGCACAGATTTTAACTAAACCTATCATATTATAAAAATCTATCCCTTCCGTTGACAATAGAACGATTTAGTAGAAAATTTAATTCTCTTGTTGTCAAAATTGACTTGTTATGTGAAAAATAACCATTCAGTGCAAAATTTATGTACCGGATAAAAAATATGATTTTTTGCGTAAAAATTCAATCATTGTGATGAAAATTGATCTTCTTACTTGAAAATTAGTATTTTAGATTTGAAAATTCACATTTTCAGGTCAAAATTCAATCTTTTTTGTTTTGAAGTGCAATTGTTAAATTAAAAAACAATCGGCTTTGGTTAATACTTTTGTTTTGTTAGAAAGATTTTTCTTATTGAGTTTATTATTTAATTTATTTAACTTTTTTTTGTAAAAATTCATTATTTAATGTTTAAAAATTGATATCTTCTAGTTATAAATTTGTTTTTGCGTTACTAAAGTTCATTCCTTTTGGTCCAAATACTATATTTTTTGGTTGAAAATGACACTATTTAAATAAAATTAAACATTTTTGGTCGCGCATTTGACAATTTGGTTGAAATTTTATCCCTTTTTTTGATACCTAATTCCTCTAACTAAAAATTTGATTTTTGGTTAAAAATCATTTTTTTCAATTTTGAAAGTTAATGTCTTTGGAAAATTGATATATTTTCTAGAAAATTTGGATTTTTTTGTGAAAAGTTAATTTTTTTCTTTGAAATATGATTTTTTAAATTGAAAGTTCATTATTTTGTTTTAAAAATGTATATCTTTTGCTGGAAATTTAAATTATTTTGGGTTAAAGTGCAATTATTTGAATAACATTAAATGTTCTTTTTAAGATTTGACTAGATAACTGAAGCAATTTTCTGTTCCTTTAAGTTAAAAATTAATATTTTCATCTAACAAATGACTTTCTTGATACTTAATTATAAACCATTTTTATTAGTGGAAAATTCAACCGGTTAAAAAAAATCTTTTCATCTAAAAATTAACCTTCTAGATATTTGGTTAAAGGAACGTTTTTTTTATTTAAAAATTCAACAATTTAGTAAAAAATTTATTATTTTCAGGTAAGAGTCAGTTTGACCCCATCAGCTCACGATTAAGGTCAATTGAAGGTGAAATGGACATAAACATTGGATTGGTGAAAACCTCTACTCGCAGACGTTTTTTGGGTTGCTGCATCCGAATCTGGGGGCAGTTTGACCTTATCAGAGCAGAATAAAGGTCAAGTGAAGGTTGAAATAAAGAAAACCATTTGATCGGAGAAAGCCAATTAATCGGGTGAAACCTCTACTCTTAGACGTTTTCAGGGTCGCTGAAAATAAATCCGGGGTTAGTTCGACTCAATAATTTAGATTTCATGGTTTTCTCAATTCTGAACTTGAGACAACCTTCATCCCGATACGATAGGGTACAAATGAACCGTGATTCAGATTTAGTTACCCCAAAAACGTTTTAAAATAGTGGTTTACATCGATTCACTGGTTTGCCTCATTTAGACCTACATTTGACCTTGATCCTGATTTTATTGGTTGACATGTTGACTTTCACTTGACCTTGATCCTGACCTAATGGGGTTAAACTGACTACATATTCGGATTCAGCGTCTATAGAAATGTCTGAAAGTGGAGGTTTTCTTCGATCGAATAATTTCTTCCAGTCCAAAGGTTTTCTCCGATCCAATGTTTTTCTCAACTTTGATATTTAAATTGACATTAACCCTTACCTGATGGGGTCCAACTGACCCCGGATTAGGATTCAGCGACCTTAAAGGCATAAAGGTATGATGGTTTAGCTCTCGGGTTGCAGAAATGTTTGTTGTGGGGCTGTGTTTTTCATCCATGAATTTTATTGTAATATAAGGGGATTGGAAGCTTGAAAGTAAAAACATTTTAATATTAAACTTGGATCAAATTTGTATTACTCGATGCTGGGGTAGCCTATACAATTCGATTCAAAAGTTGATACTCGTACTTATACGTTTCGTGTAGTAAAAAAAGTTTCTAACTTACATTTTACGATGTTTAAAAATTCAAGAAGTAAGAAAAAGTGTTCCAGTTGTGCTCAACTTTTTCCCATATACTTTGGAATTTCCTGGCTTCGATTCCGCTCATTACGGAAACGAGTCTGCATCCACCACGAACGCATCCGTTTTTTAAAAAGCTCTTCTGCCTCTTCAGAATCTTCCTAACAATCTTGAAAATTATTACCAACTTCAGTTAAAGAGTACTACTTACAGAATATCTCCAACTTATCGGCGCATTTCAAATATCAATAGTTTGATTTTTTAATAATTGGCAAAATTATATCATTTTAAGGAGGGCAACAATTATAATAACTATAAGAATACCTTAATAAAAGGATATTTCATCTAGAAAACATGGGTAAAGGCCTGCGCAAATTTTATTTTTCCGAGGTGGCCTAGAATCACTATATGAATTTAATCTCACCGGGTAACATCCCGCGGATACATTTGAATTTATTAGAAAGTATTACATTTGCCTGGGCGTTTAGCCAGGGGAGAGAAAAACTGCAGAAAACCATCTCCAGAATTCAGCTGATTTTTCGAAAATTAAGTTTGAAATCTAATGCCCTCGGTTTTCTTGTAGCAAAAAAACGCTTCTATACATTTTACTTATTAATCAAATTTTTTGTAGAGCTTATTATTTTATAATTTTATAATAAAAAAAAATTATAATAAAAAAGGATGTCGTTTTAGGTCTGAAAATTAATTTTCTTACCTTCGCGTTTCTGAAAATTTCTACTAGAGCTTTGCACTTGTATATTTAACATTTTAGTACAAATTTTAATACGCATGGATCATTGGACTTCCAAAAATAGAAAAAATGTAACTATACATCAAACCGCCCTGATTTCCTTGGATTTCTACCATTTTTAAAAACAAAATAATTTCTTTTCTTCTTTTTAAAAAACGGATCCAAAAGTTGATTCGAATCTTTGAAATACGAATGGTTAAATTTTTTTAATAAATAGAATTCCAAAGATTCAACCTGACTTTTTAATTCATTTTTGGAACAAAAGAAGTTATTTTGATTTAAAGTTTAGTGTAACAGTTTAGGAAAATCCAGCCGGTTTCATGTACATTTAAATTTTTTTTATTTCGAAAAATCCAGTGTTCACATTTTGCACAGAAAATTTAAAATAATTTTTTTACATGACTTTACAAAATATTAAAAAAGTTCTTTTTCTATTTCAAAAGTTTTCGTGAATTAAAAAAACTCCTGAAATTTTTTCTAAATCTTTTTAAATTTCTCCTGTCAATTAGTTTTTCGATAGAAAATACCATTCTAATGTTTTCAAGGAATTTTCAAAAATTTTTTTCAATATCTTCGTATCTTTCAACATATTTGAAAAGCTTCTAAAATTTGAAAACTTTGTACTTCTTTCTTTATTTATTTGTAATAATTTTTTTAAACTGAAAAATATTTCTGAATTTTTTTCAAACTTCTAAACATTCTTAAGAACTAAATGTTTTTGCTTTTTCATTAATCTCTGCAAAATAAAAAAAATTCTTTCAAGGTCGCTGAGAATATCATTTTTAATTTATTAAATCTGCTAAAATGTTTGCATTTCTAGAATTTTTGAAATACTCTCTTAAAATAAATTTGGAAAATAAGAAATTAACTATAATTTTCCTTGGGATATTAAGAAAATTCCTTTCTTCCCTTGAAACCTTTTAAAAATCTACCAAAATAAAAATAAAATTTATTTCAAGTCTAATTTTTTGAAATGGTAAATTTTTCAAAATTTTTAATATTTTAAGACTGATTTTGATCACAATTGTTCTCTAGAATTGCTACAGGTATTCTTAAAAATAATATTCCTATGATTATATTTGGTAAAATGTAATAATTTTAATCATTCTATTATTTTAAGTGAAAATTTATTTAAATAAATAAATGAAAAAGCATTGTTACTGTTTCTTCGGTGATTCGACGAAAATGAAAAATTCTTTGAAAAATCAATAAAATGTTTTGATTGTAGTCAAAAACGACTTTTTCACCAACGCTTAAAAGTAACTAAAAAAGTAACGAATTTGTATAGTGTATTCGGTACAATGATTGACCATTGAAGGAATTTTTATCGTGTGTTAATTAAAAAAAAAAGACAGTATAGGCGTCGAGCGAAATATTAAAATACAAGAACTGCAAAATAAATCCTTTATAAAGTTAAATTACCATAGTACGTTAGGCTTTAAAAACAGTAAATAATTTATATTACAAAAAATTAACAATAATGTTAAAAAAGATGATTGGCCTCCGAAATACAGTGAAAACTATACGAAGATTTTTTTTTAAAAAGATTTATAAAGTCTCTAAATTGTGTGATAATTAACTGGGTAAAAAACTGGTTTTGAAATATTTTACGTTAATTATTTGGAAGACAAAATTGAAATAAACTGTGCACCTATATTATGAAAACTTCAAACAATTTAAAAATAATTTCTTTAAAAACGATATTCGTCATTTTCTCTTTCGATATTGTCTGTTACGAATTAAAAGTTCCATTAGTATAAATATTGATCCATTTTTGGAAAAACTACAACTGTTTTGTTAAATATTAATTATTCCCTAGAAAGTTTACTCTTTGTTTGAGATTCTTATTTTTTGTTACAAATTTTTCTTCTTCATTAAAAAATACACCTCTTTTAGAAGAATTTTCATTTTTCCTGAAAAAAGGCAACTGTTTAGTTGGAACTGGAATCTTCTTTTCATACAAATTTAACTATTTTTTCTAAGTTTAAAAAAAAAATTATCTGTTATAGAAGAAATTTGATCTTTCTTGAAAAAATGCAATTGTTCGATTTAAAATTCTACGTCCTTTTTTAAAGTTTTTACTTGTTAATATCAACATACACCTGCTAGATTACAAATTAAATCTTTCTCAGATAAATTTCAAACTATTTTTTTGTTTGAAAAGTCAACAATTTTGCTAAAAAGTCATACTTTTTGTTGAAAAATGAACAAAAATCTTTTCTGTATGAAAGTATAAAATTGAAAAAAATGTGTCGTTTTTATTAAAAACTAATATATTTCAGTACAAAGCTTTTCTGTCTTGGATGAAACTTCAACTATTGGTAGAGGTGTAAAATATTTTTTCAAATATCCATTTATTTACTTTTTTTAAATTCGTCTTTTTGGACTGAAAATTCAGATTTTTTCGTAGAAACTTAGTTTTTGTTGAAAAAATTTATATTTTGATTTCGAAAATTCGACTGGATTCTTTTCTGATTGAAAATTCAAATGTTAAAAAAATTTTTAAATAAAACAAAATCATCTATTTTAAGTTAAGTTTTCCTTTTTGAAAAAAAATTTGTATTTTTGGATTAAAAAAATCAACTTTTTTCGTCAAATCTTATAGCTTCTTTTGAAAATCAAATTTAATTATTTTATTGAAATTTCGAGTAATTGATTAAGAAGTCACTTTTATGTTAGAAAATCCTTATTTTTGCTTAAAATAAATCGAAAAATTGAAAAAAATTTAATTTGTGTCTGAAATACTCTCTTATTCCGTTTATAAATGATCCTATGTTAAAAATAGTACAAGCTTGAAATGCTTGTACTTGAATATTAATGATCAAGGCAAATGAAAAACTATTTAATGAAAAATCAGGGAATTTTGAAACTGACGCTTTCGATCACTGTCTAATTCTACTTGCAATAACAAGAAAAAAAATTCTAGAAAACGGAAATTACGTACAATAAAATGGGATGTGAAATGGTTTCTCACGGTTTATCACACCACGGTTTATCCCTCTATAATGCCGTTGAGTTTGCTAAAATATCTTTTTTCTTTGCCAAGATATTCAATTTGGAAAATTTTAAATATTAAGAATTTTACAGGCCCGGAAAATACACATGTGTGTGTGCTATAGTTTGTGGGTTTGGAGTTTGTGGATTTGGGGTTTGTGGGTTTGGGGTTTGTGAGTTTGGCGTTTGTGGACTTGGGTTTTGTGGGTTTGGGGTTTGTGAGTTTGGACTTTGTGGGTTTGGGATTTGTGAGTTTCAGGTTTGTTAGTGTGGAGTTTGTGGGTTTGGGATTGGTGGGTTTGGGGTTTGTTGGTTTAGGGTTTGTTGGTTTAAGGTTTGTTGGTTTGAGGTTTGTGGCTCCTGTGCTTAGCTCTGTAGGTTTTAGCTCGAAAAAATACAAAAAGATAATAATCAGAACTATAGCACAGACACATGTGTATTTCCGGGACTGTACGATTCCTAATATTTTAAATTTTCAAAATTGAATACTTTGGCGAAAAGAAAGATATTTCTTCAAATGCAACGACATTTAAAAGTGAAAAAGTAATACTTCAAAATGTTTTGTACAGTTTTTTTTTGAGAAAAAAAAACAAAGGAGCGTCAGTACATAACCTTAAATTTAGGCCAAAATCACGTTCTTTGCACTTTTTGGTTAGAATGTTTTAAAATTGTTATGTAATAGAGCATTTCTGAGCCCGGATTTGGATTTTGATTTAGAAATGGCTAGTCTTATCTATTGTACCATTTTCAAGTTAGGGAAGAGAGGCAAGTTAGGGAAATGTTAAGGAAAAAAGTTCATCAGGGAAGTCCGGAAAGAGTCAGGGAAATGATGTAGTTCAATGTAATTCTTTAAAAATATAATTCGATTATTAGTTTTTTATTTGCAATTATTTATTTATTAATAGTTCGAATACATGTCCTTTGCTTAAGGAAATTCATCTAAGTGTCTGAAAAAAAGTGAGGAAAAAGTGAGGAAAAAGTGAGGAAAATAGGAAAATTTAATCTTCAGGCCAGCGTGTATACATTATTATTCTTATTTGTTATTATTCTCTCATATAAGAATATTTGAATGAGATAGCAAATCATCAGGGGGTAGCCAAATATTTTACCGAGAAACTTGGTTACAGTTATACAAAAAATTTAAGTAGTTACCAGTTCGTTACTTCTTTCAAAAAGTAACTTTATTTCCAATATCATTACCATAAATGATAATTATTGAAAAAAAACTAGTTACTTTTCACTAAAGCTAATATGAAGGTTTCGTATGACAACTAATGCCCTATCAATATCTAATTTGATATGCCTCACGCCTCCTGGACTTTGCTCGGATATTGTGTTGGGTTTGATGAGCCCTTTGAACATATACCCTATTATGGCTTACACAGAGTGTATTATGTTTATCCAGTCATTAACAATAGCGGTAGTCAGAACTTTCCTCTAACTATTTGCATAATATGTATTTTTTTAAAGCTGCAGGAACGATATCACTCATACGGGTGATTCTCCTGAAATTATTATTTTACGAGGTTTGATAATATTTTTAAATATTTATTTCAATTTGGAAACTAATAATATTTATTTACTCTGAATTGATGTAAAAGAATCTTCTTAAGGTTGGACTGACTTTCCGTTTTTATATATTATTCTGGATCTCTAGGTCTCTAGATCCTTTGTATCGCAGGATCCCTTGGATCTCAGGATGCTCGGAAATTTATAATACGCTGAATCTCAGGATCCTCTAGAATTTATGATCCTCAGGATCTCAGGATATTCTAAAATTTATTATCCTCTGGAATTTATAATCATGTGGATCTCAGGATGGGAGGATCCTCTGAAATTTATAATCCTTAGGATCTGATGATACTCTAGAATTTATAATCCTCTGGATCTCACCATTCTCTGAAATTTATGATCCTCTGTATCTCAGGATCATCCGAATTGCAGGATCCCCCGGACCATAGGATCCTCTGAAATTTTATATATGCTGGATCTCAGGATTCTCTGGAATTTATAATCCTGTGTTTCTCAAGATTTCAGGATACTCTGAAATTCAAATGCTCTGAATCTCAGAATCTTTTAAAATTCATAATTCTCTGTATCTCAGGATCTTCTGGAATTTATAATTCTCTGGATTTCGGATTCTCTGGAATTTATCATACTATGGATCTCAAGATCCTCTGAAATGTATAATACGCTGGGTCTCAGGATCTCAGGATCCTCTGAAACTTATAATCATCTGGATTTTAGGATCCTCTGTATCGTATGATTCTCTGGATCACAGGATCCTCCAGATCTCAGAATCCTCTAAAATTTATAATACGCTGGATCTCAGGATCCTCTGGAATTTATGAGCCCGTGGATCTCGGTATCCCAGCAACCTTTGAAATTTATAATACCCTGGATCTCAAGATCTTTGCTATTTATGATCCTCGAGATCTTAGGATACTCTGGATTTCTAGATTATCTGGATTTAGGATTCTATGGATCGCAGGGTCCTTTGCAATTTATATTCCTCTGGATCTCAGGATTCTTTAGAATTCATAATCTTTTCCATCTGAGGATCTTTGCGTCCTCTAGATCTCAGGATTCTCTGAAATTGATAATCCTATAGATCTCAGGATCCTCTGGAATTTATGATCCTCTGGATCTCAGGATATTCTAAAATTTATAATCCTCTGGACACCAGGATCCTCTCGAATTTATGATCATGTGGATCTCAGGAATGGAGGATCCTCTGAAATTTATAATCCTTAGGATCTGATGATACTCTAAAATTTATAATCCTCTGGATCTCACCATTCTCTGAAATTTATGATCCTCTTGATTTTAGGATCTTCTGTATCTCAGGATCATCCGAATTGCAGGATCCCCCGGACCATAGGATCCTCTGAAATTTTATATATGCTGGATCTCAGGATCCTCTGGAATTTATAATCCTGTGTTTCTCAAGATTCCAGGATAATCTGAAATTCAAATGCTCTGAATCTCAGAATCTTCTAAAATTCACAATTCTCTGGATCTCAGGATCTTCTGGAATTTATCATTTTCTGGATTTCAGGATTCTCTGGAATTTATCATACTCTGGATCTCAAGATCCTCTGAAATTTATAATACGCTGGGTCTCAGGATCTCAGGATCCTCTAAAACTTATGATCATCTGGATTTTAGGATCCTCTGTATCGTATGATTCTCTGGATCACAGGATCCTCCAGATCTGAGAATCCTCTAAAATTTATAATGCACTGGATCTCAGGATCCTCTGGAATTTATGATCCCGTGGATCTCGGTATCCCAGCAACCTTTGAAATTTATAATACCCTGGATCTCAAGATCTTTGCAATTTATGATCCTCGAGATCTTAGGATACTCTGGATTTCTAGATTATCTGGATTTAGGATTCTATGGATCGCAGGGTCCTTTGAAATTAATATTCCTCTGGATCTCAGGATTCTCTAAAATTTATAATTCTCTGGATCTCAGGATTCTTTAGAATTCATAATCTTTTCCATCTGAGGATCTTTGCGTCCTCTGGATCTCAGGATTCTCTGAAATTTATAATCCTATAGATCTCAGGATCCTCTGGAATATATGATCCTCTGGATCTCAGGATATTCTAAAATTTATAATCCTCTGGACACCAGGATCCTGGAATTTATGATCATGTGGATCTCAAGATTTCAGGATACTCTGAAATTCAAATGCTCTGAATCTCAGAATCTTCTAAAATTCATAATTATCTGTATCTCAGGATCTTCTGGAATTTATAACTCTCTGGATTTCAGGATTCTCTGGGATTGATCATACTCTGGATCTCAAGATCCTCTGAAATTTATAATACGCTGGGTCTCAGGATCTCAGGATCCTCTGAAACTTATGATCATCTGGATTTTAGGATCCTCTGTATCGTATGATTCTCTGGATCACAGGATCCTCTAGATCTCAGAATACTCTAAAATTTATAATACGCTGGATCTCAGGATCCTCCCAAATTTGTAATCCTCTGAATCCTCTGAAATTTATAATACTCTGGATCTCAGGATATCAGGATCCCCTAAAATTTATAATTCTCGGGATTTTAGGATCCTCTAAAATTTACAATAATCTTTATCTCAGGAGCTCAGGATTCTCTTAAATTCATAATCCTCTAGACCTCAGGATCACCCATAATTTAGAACCATTTCGATCTAACAATCCTCTAAAATTTATTATCCTCTTGATTTCAGAATTCCCATAAATTTATAATACTCTGGATTTCAGGATCCTTTGGAATTTATGATACTCTGGGTCTCCGGATCTTCTAAAGTCTAAATGATTATAAATTTTAGAGCATCCAGAGGTTCAGAGGATTATAAACTTTAGAGAATTCTGAGATCAAGTGGATTATACAATTTCAGATGATAATGAGGCTCCTGAAATCTAGAATACTTGAAATCCCAAGGATCATAAATCCTAAAGGATCGTGATATCCAGGGAATCATAAATTTCAAAAGATCCCTAGATCCTGATAATTAAAAATTCCAGAGGATCCTGAGATCATGAAAATTACAAATTTCAGAAGATCCTGACATCCAGAGAATCATAAATTCTAAAGCATTCGGAAATCCAGAAAATAATAAATTTATGAGAATCTTGAGATCCAGAGGATCATAAATTTCAGAGAATCCTGAGATTCAAGGAATTATAAATTTCACAGTCTCCAGAGATTCCGAGAATTATCAGTTTTCGAGGATCCTGAGATCCACCTAATTATAAATGTTTTTTTGTTTTAAGTTCATCTTTTTTAGTTGAACATTCAACTATTTTGCTTAAAATGTATGCATTTTGATTTTTTTAAGTTATTACTTCTGGCACTTAGGATTTAAATATTCGATTTTTAATGGTAAATTCATATTTTTTAGTTGAAATGTCAACAGCTTAGTTGAAAACTAATATACTTAGTTAAAAAATTGTCTTTTGTGGTAGAAAATTAAATTTATTCCTTAAAAATTTACTTTTTTCAGAAATGTTAACATCATTATTATTATTTGTTACAAATTCTCTTTTTGGGTTAAAGATGCATAATTTTAGTTAAGTATTTATGTTCTTGGTTAAAATGTAACTAATTTGTTCAAATTTTTTTTTTAGGTAAAAGTCTAATTTCAATTCATCTTTTTTGGCACAAAATTCTTTCTTTTGTTTGAAAAGCCTATTTTTCATTAAAAAATCAACAATTGTGTAGGGAAGTGATATTCTTGTTTTAAAATGTAATTTCTTCGGTAGAAAATGTAACTGTTTGTTTTGGAATTAAGTTTGCTTCTTTTTGGGTATAAATTTATTATTATTTATTAAAAATGTATGTATAAAACTTGTCTTTTAAGGTTGAATTCAATTGTTTTTTATTCAATTGAAAATGAGACTATTCCAGTTGAAGATTTAAGATCTTAGTAAAAAGCTTATCTTTTTAGAAGGTTTAGGTATCTGGTTAAAAATCAGCTTTTTTGCAAAATTAATTTGTTTAAGGAAAATTTTACTATTCGAATTTAAGTGAAAATTTGATTTTTATTTGTTAAAAATTCATCCTTTTTAGTTAAAAATTAAATTTCTTGGTTGAAAATATTTCTACTGGGTAAAAAATTATTCTTTTTTTTTTAGCTTAAACTATAGTAAATACGTCAAAAGCTTAACTTTATGGCAAAAAATTCATCTACATGGTTGAAAATTCAACTATCTGGTTAAAAATAAATCTATTACTTAAATTTTTTTCCGAAATTTTTAAAAACATTTTATTAATTTTCTAAGGATTTTTAAGAAAATTATAGTTTTTGTTGACCTAGAAAAAGCTTTTGACAAGGTAGATAGAAGTAAACTTTGGGAAATTCTGAAAGAGTATGGAGTCAATGGATGGATCCTACAAGCTATAAAA
>NC_046659.1:115021855-115051118 GCF_010883055.1 Belonocnema kinseyi | reverse complement strand
TTCTGGATCAATCTGAAAAATCTCTATCCCATCCACACACTACTCCTTTCCCCTGCCGAGTGAGACACGCCTACCCCGAAAGGGAAATGGCTTAATGGTGTAATAATAATAATAGTTAAACAAACTTTATACGGTGTGATGTCAACTCAAAAAACGATTTATGTGAAGCAATTAAAATAGAGAAAGACGTCTTTGATCGTTTTCATCTTAGCGAAATTCTCGTTAAAACTTTTAAATTATACGACCATTCATATTTTAATGCGTTTCTGAAACGGTTGAGAACAGAATGAAATTGAAATTATTACTTAATGGCACCAATTTTTATTAAGAATTGTGAATATAATGAATAATTATCTACTCAAGATTTATGTAGTTAAGGGATGAGCGATTGTCAAAAATCGATTCCCATCTTTTATAAATAGTAGTCATTTTAAATCGACAATAACCCATTGAATCTGATACATTGCCAAAAAATTCAACATTTTGTACAATTATTTCGAATTTTTTAGAAATGCTATTAAATCATTACAAAAGTAAATAAGTCTTTCAAATCTCTTCAGAATTTTTTTAAGTCTATAGAAGTTTTTCGAAATATATTGAAATACTTTCAAGTTTGTTAAAATCCTTTTAAAGTCCTTGAAAGTCTTCTAAAAATTTTAAAATTTGAGAAAAAACTTTAAGAACTTTTATAATGATGTAAAATTACTTTAACTTAGAAACAAATTAAATAAACATTTAAAACTTACAAAAGTATGTAAAATGACATGAAATCTCGTCAATTGCTCTGAAATCTTTGAAAATTTTAGGCAATGTTTGGAAATTGTTAGGACACTTTTAAAATCTCCTAAAGTTTTTCAGCAACCTTCCGAAATATTGAGAAATCTTAAACAAATATTTTTGAGTGTTGTAATCTTTTTTTCAGTTCCATTAAAATTGTTTGAAATATATGGAAATTTTTTTATTCCTTTGGAATTTCTTAAGATATTTGAAAATTCCGCACAATTCCTTGTAATCCTTTTAAATCCATTAAAATAACTTGAAAATTTGCAAAATTCTTTTAAATATTTGAAGCCGAAAAGTAAGACAGCTTGGAAGTCTGGTTTTAATTGTGAAAGTTTTTCATGTCATTTTGCATAAAGGTATTAATGAAAAAATAAATGCCTTTTCGATCGTAAATTAAAATTGTTTAAATAGAGGACCTAAACTTATGATTCGTTTTTAATCGGCAGGTTTTGTTTATGAATATAAAAAGAGTTCCTTTAATTGAGTACAAATAATTTTACCCTAATTTCTTGAAGAAAATATTTTAATTTAAATTATTGTAAGCAGAATGTTTTGAATATAAACAATTTTAGAAATGCATTGGAATTTTCTGGATTATTTGTCTTGCCCATTTAAAAATAAAATAAGCGAAATAGATTGCTTCTGAGTAGCTTAGTGGTAAGAGAACCCGACCAGAAATTGTGCTTAGTAGAAGATCGGCAATCGAATTAACCACGTTTGATTCCCAGCGGAGCAAAATGAGAAGATATTTTTTCAGAAAAATATTTTCAATTGTAGAAATAAATTCATAGCTCCATCGAATCTAAAAAGATTTCACGAATTTCTGTTTTTCAGGGAGTTAACTCAGATAGATAGTGTTTATTCACCATTTTCATGATCGGTAAACGAGATTTCCACTGATCGATTATTACCATCTCCAATGATAGTACCGATTTGTTAAGAAATTGACGTATATGTTACAGGCATTGTATATAATCTAGGCATCACATATAATTCCTAGGCATTTACGGTTTTTATCAGATCTTGATTTTGTTTTTAAATTGAAATCTGAAGAAAAATTCTTTTTTTTTTAATTTTTAGAAATACCAATTTTTAAAGATTTTCAGATTCATAAAAAAGGCTTTGAATGAGTGCCAGAATGTTTTGTCCAGATCTGTAAAAATTTTACTTTCGTTTTTTGGCGGTCGATATCCCCTTCTCCATTTCCAAATTTGTTTATTTTAGGGAAAAATAAATTCCATATTTCTTTTAAATTGGTCAACACTAACTATTGCCCCGGAGCTTTTGAAATGATTATGTGGTTTCAAATAAAAAGAAAGCTCGGCATTCGGAAAAATTAAAAAAGTAAGTACATTTTAATAACTTTTTGCAAAATAAAGCTTGACCGCCTCTTAAGGAATGTTCAAAGAATAATTCACACTCAATAACTTTAAATGTTGACGCTCCCAACCCTTTTTGAATTGTCCCCGGAAATTCTATACAAAATGAAAAATATTAGTTTTATGTTAATAATGTTGACTAACTTCTAGAATAATAATTATAACTTAAATTAACATATTTCGTGGTTTACAATATAAAAATATTGTTTAAATGAATACAAATTGTTTAAAAAATTTAAAAAGTTACTTTTATCTTTCGTTAACTGTGTTATTAACCTGAGAAGAAACTCGGGAATAATTGTGTGAACCACAAAAAAATGGTTCAAATAATAAATTTCAAAACATGTGAAGCTTAAAGTGTTAGTATTGAAATTCATCGATTCTATGATTTCTCCCGAAAAATGATGACTTTTTACTTTTAACATGTGAGAAAAAAATTGTTTAAATAAACAGTAATTGCTTAAAAATAATAATTACTGTAAAAAATAAAACATTTTAAAACATTTGTGACTTATTGAAATATTTTTCATCTGGTCAGAAAAATGCAATTTATTGTGGTAAAAGAAAATGAATAAACAAAAGTAACTCTTTGCCGATTTGCAATGTTAAACTCTTCTTAATCCATATATTTGGTATAAAAATAGTATTTTTCAATCTGTCCTATGCATCGTGCTTTTTTCAGAAAGTGAAGCGATTTAACAAACTTGGAAGCAATGCCTGGAAAATTTATTAAATGAAAAATTTCAAGTTAAATCTTGAAGTTTCAAGACTTATATATAAGAAAAAAGAAGTTTTCTTAAATTTTATTTAGAATCGTCAATATTGGGTGAAAAATTTGGAATATTTGAAAATAAACCGAAAATTTCCAGCATTATTGAAAGCCAATATTGTTTAAAGTAATACTCAATTAAAAAGAAAATTATTTTTTGTGCTTGAATTAATTATTTGATCAATTGAGTTTTAACTTTTTTTATTGAAAAATACAAACATTTGTTAAAATCTTCAATTCAACCTTTTTTTTAAATGTGTCTAACTTCAATAATGGAGAATATTTATTAGACGTACTGCCTGCTCTCCTCTGGGCATTATTGATAATGCCTAGAAAATTTGTATAATAGAGAATATTGCATACTTTTCCTAGTCTCTATTAGGCATTATATATAATGCCTAGGGATTATCTCTCTAATAGCTTAGTGGTAAGAGCCTCCCACTTGGCAATCCAAAGATCTGCGTTCAATTCCCAGCGGAGTGAAATGAGAAGAAATTTTTTAGGAAATTGTTTGAACTTCGAAATAGATTGGTTCAGAATCAGTCATAAAAAATGGCCTGGAAACATATTTATATCGACAAAAGTCAGTTGAGGTTGAAAAGAAATTTGCAGTTTACTTTTTCTTTGTTTAAAATAACGTTTTCGGTTACGAGAACAGTTTCTCTGGATGTATAGCAAGATTGACTGTCTTATGCTTCAGCTAGGAGATATCGGTCTTTCCCAAAAAAAAAAAAAAAAAAAAAAAAGAATGGTACATAAGCTGCGGAAATGAGGTTTTTAAGACTCTTCGAAGATGTACAAAGAAAGATTACGTTTTAAGAAAGGTTGGGTTCGAATAAGAGAATGTCTGAGCATCTATTAGAGCTAATGCAAGGGAATAGGATAGTAAGATGGACGAACAGGTCGAGTTAAAAATTCATAGCGGAATTGAATGGCGAATCGATTCCTCTCGATGGAAAGAAGAAGAAAAATGAAGCTTTAATCCTTTTTTCCTTACGCAGTTATCCACTTTGAAAAAGAACTGAAGTACCACGTAAATCGAATTTCTTGTTTCGTTCTAATACAATTTTTATTTGTGGTACTACAATCTTCAATTTGAGGGAAAAACAATTTCGAATTTAAAATGAAAACGTAGAGACCCAATTAGTTTCTTTAATTGATCTATTTATTTTATTGTTGCTAACGTTGAATATATATAAATTTGTTTAATTCTCGAAAAAATTCAACAAGGTTTCGGAAGATTCCAGATATGTAAAATTGAAATTTTAACAGAGAAGTTTATTTTAAAGCAAATAGATGAATTTCTAACGAAAAAAGAATGAATTTTCAAATAAAATCTAATGCATACTTAATAGGTCAACTAAAATAAATTTTTATTTTGAATCAAATAATTTTCACTCATAAAATAAAGATAAATTCAAAAAAGAATAATAAGCCAAAAAAGATTACATTTCAATCAGTGGCGTAATTACCCATAAAGGAAACAATAGTTTTATTTTTCTAAATATGAGAAATTATTATCAAACTAATTATATCATTAACCAAACAAGAATAATTTGCAATCATAAATTAAAGTTTTTAAACAAAAAATATTCAAAGTTTACTGAAATGATTTATTTCTAAACTAAATAGTTACATTTTTAACCAAAAAGATTGATTTTCTTCGAAGACAAAAGAAAAAATTCCCACAAGAAAACATGCATTCATTCGAAAGTGCAATAGTTCAATTCTATTTTAAAATAATTATTTTTGAGAAAAATAGTTAAACGCTTAGCCATTGAAACGAAGAATCTTTAACAAGTGTTTTTTAAAAATATTTTTTAGACCTTTAAATGTTTTTTCTTTCTTGGGAATTTATTCTAAATTTCGAAAATTTTTGATTCTGCTTAAAATTTTCGGAAATTTTTTATTATTTGTAAATATACTTCGAAATTCCGAAAATTTCTGAATATTTTTAAAAATGAATTTTATAATTGTTTGTTAAATTCTCTTAAATTAAAAAGGTTCCCTAAAATCCTCTTAATTTTTTTATTCTAATTTCTCAAAATGAAATATCATTTAAAACTTTTCCAGGAACTTTAAGAAATTTTTTTTATTATATTGAAAGCTTTTAAAATCTAGAAACAAGCTTTACAATTGTGATAAATTCAAAAAACTTTCCAAATTTTAAATTATGTTTCATCTTAAACTTTTGTCATCCTTCTGGATTCATATATTTTTAAGTTTTGCGAAAGTTTCTGACTTTGTTTAAATTCTGCAAAATGACGTAAGTTGGCTAAACAATTTTTAGATTCTTTTCTGGACATTTTGAAATTTTCATTAATTGAAATTAAATTTTTTTAAATACAAGTAAAATCATTTTAAAAAACTTCTCAGGAATCTTATTGGCAGTTCTTCTACATTTCTGAATACCGGTACTAACCAATTTTTTTATCGGTTTGGATTGTGTGAGCGCCTCGTAATTGAGATATTATAATTTTATTTTTTCTGTCTTTTTGAAAGCGTCAAAAAGTTTAAACATTATATTTTGATTGTGAAATATGAAAAATATTATTATTTATTATTTTTATTATTATTATTAATATATTCGAATATCATAAAACAATTTTATAATTTAAACTTTGTTCACAAAAAGTGTTAAACGATATTCAAACAATTTTTGTCATGAAACAATATTAATTATTTTTGGAATTGTATTTAAAAAATTAATTGTGCCGAAAATTGGTAGTAAATTGTATTTTTCGTACCAGGCATGAAATCTTGTGGATTTGAAAATTGTATATTTGCACTAATGCAATTTATTATCAGGCCCATTACATTGTATTAAGATATGAGGTTCTTACAGAATTTTTCTTTTTAAATACTAGGATTTTCTCATCTTTTTTCAAAAGATAATTTGAAAAAATGTATTATAAAACCAACGCTGAAAATTCCATTCTATACAAATTAGAAATTTGTAGAAGATGCGAAAAATATCCGGAAAAAAATTTCTACTTGTGATAGAAAAATGCTAAAAAATTAAAAATAAATAAGACGACATATCAAACAATATTTAAGTTCCTTTAAAATCTTTGATGGCTCTTGAAAATTGTACGGTTTTAAACAAAAAGGGAAACTCCTCTAGAAACCAAATAAATTATTATCCCGAATATAAGAAATTCTGAACAAAAATCGAATTTTCAACCAAATAGTTAAATTTTTTACGAAAAAATTACAATGTTTCACCAAAGAAGACGAATAATCAACAAAATTGTTGAAATTTCAACTAAACACGATCGATTTTCAATCAATAACTGAAAATGACAAATTTTAATCAGAAATATAATTGCTTACATCCCTTCTTATTATTTAAATCTTCGAAAATTTTGCAAATATTGTTAAATGTTTTGAAAATACCTTGGGGACTATTTAGCAACTTCAGATATTTTGAATTCGTTAAGATATTTTTAAACTCCTTGAAACTTTCAAAGGCTGCTCTAAATTCCTTGGATGTTTCAAAGATACTCGGAAATTATTATAAATTTTGTGAAATTATTTGAGTCTTTTGAAAGTTTTCGATAATCTTTTGAAATACCAAAACAAAATGTAAATCTTTTTATATGCCTTAAAACTTTTCAAAGCTCTAAAAATTCTTTGGGATTTTTTAAAACAACTTGAATTATTACAAATAACAAAAAATTATCAGTTCATTAAAATCTTTAGTCAGTTTTTGGGATCACTTAAAATACTTCAAAATACTTTCCCAGATTACACGCCCCTTCCTCTATCTTCCTTCCCCATCCATCACTTTCCGCCCCCTACACACCTTACTACCTACTCTACTAGCCCTTCTTTACTTCCCTTATTAGCCTCCCTCACAACCAATCATTTTCACTACTTACGCTTACTTAACCCACTTCTCCCATTTCCCTTCTTTTCCTAGTTAATTTCTCCTTACTCACTCTACTTCCACTCCTCTAATTTTACCGCATTCACTCTACTTTTCACTCTCCTCATTTTTCTTTTTTTTCATTAATTCCTCTTTCTTTCCTCTAGTTCTCTCTCATCATCTCCTATCATTTCCTTTCCCTAACTTCCCCTATTCGCCATGATTTCCCCTCACTTCCTATACTTCTCGACACTAATTTCATAACATTCCACTAATTTCTTTCACCTAAATTTCTCTTTTTCTCGTTAATGCCCCTCATACGCTTATTCTCATTTCACCTGGCCCTTATTACTTCTCCTGCTTTACCTCCCTTTATTTCCCATAAATTTTTCAACCTAATCTACTGAAATTTCTACTTACTGACAATTATTCCCCTCTCCTAATTTTTCAACACTTTCTCTACTTATTCATCCCTCAAGTCCTCTCACTTGACCTGCTTTCCTTGCACTTATTGTCCCTTCCTTCGACTACCAGCCCTCATCTTACTTTCCCCCATTACCTCTTCTCTCGCTTAAAATTATTTATCACAATTTTCCTGCCCTAAACTTTACCTACTCACTCTCCTCTCATTTACCCTGGCCCCCTCTCCCCCTGCCCTCATCACCACTCTTTCACTTCTTCTCTTTATTTTTCCTAATTCCTATATTTTCATTTTCCCTCACTGCACCTAATTTCTTTCCTCTGATTTCCCCTTCTGGGAAAAAAGTTCGCTGGACTATTGGTCTTCTGATGGCAACTATAAGGGTTACTTCCCTAGGCTACGGAATACTACAACGTTAAGAAAAATTGAATTAAAAGAGAAACTTGAACAAAAATGACTGAAATTCTCTTACTCTTGCCATTTTTTTAATTTCCTGACTTTTTACCTGACCCAGGTCCTATTACGAGAAAACAGTGGCATTTGTAATTTTTTGTTAAATAGTGTCCAAATGGTGCCATGGCTACATTTATTGAGAATTGTTCGGGCGTGTTTTATTCACTCTCCAAATACTAATCAACTGCATGAATCTAGTTTGCTTAAAGGGCAAATCTATTAATGACATGGCGGAAGCAATAATTCGATAACACGTTTTCAGTTGCGTGAATATTAGTTTTCAGCTCAGCTGAATATAGTTTGGACTATTAATCAATTGCTCGTTAGAAACTAATTACGAAGACAGAATATAAATCGAGCTTAGGTGCACCGATCGCAAAGGAAATTTGCTTACTTTAAAATGTCGCCTTGACAGTTTTTGTTATATATAAAAATATTCTCATCTTCTTCAAAATAAAGTTTCTCGTGGCAAAAAATGCACTATCTACATGGCAGAAAAAAATGCAATAGGAGCTGTTCAAAAATAAAATCAAGGTTTCTCGAACACTTTCTCGACCCCTAGGCTAAAGCACCAAATGATTTAGAAAAAAGTTTACTTTTAAGGGCATGTAACATAGCCAAATACCTATATTATCGACCTGACTTTATCAGCTTACTGAATATTCTTTTGAACCTAAGAACTTTTTTTCAAAATAAAATATTGAGCTGAAACTTTAGAAAATGTATTAGAGTACAATAAAGTACGTTTAAGTACTGCCTTTTGGTAGCAACTTTACTAAAAGTTATTTCATCTTTTTTCTGAACCTCGACATTTTTTGAACGTTCGAACTTTGTTTATACATAAAAGATCGGTCTCAAACTTTGAGAAATGCAAGAGCCGAAAGAAAACTACGCTAAAGTAAAAAGCTTAATAATAAAAGATATAAAAAAAATATTTCAACAATCAATTCCAACGGAATCAGCCGGTAACGTTGTACACGAAAATACGAACCCTCTAGAGCCTCGTCTAGTGGCCGCCCGGTTTCGTATTTTCGTGTACAACGTTACCGGCTGATGCCGTTGGAATTGACTGTTGAAATATATTTTTTTTACATCTTTTATTATTAAGCTTTGTACTTTAACGTAGTTTTATTTCGGTTCTTGCATTTCTCAAAGTTTGAGACCGATATTTTATGTATAAAAAAAGTTCGAACGTTTAAAAAATGTCGAGGTTCAAAAAAAAGATAAAATAATTTTCAGTGAAGTTCCTATCGAAATGCAGTACCTAAACGTGCTTTATTGAACTCTAATACATTTCCCGAAGTTTCAGCTCGATATTTTATTTACAAAAAAAGTTCTTAGGTTCAAAAAAATATTCAGTAAACTGATAAAGTGAGGTCGGCAATATAGATATTTAGCTGTGTCACATGCCCTTAAGAATCAAAAGACAAATTATCAATCATGGAATATAATTTTTCAACCTTCATTCAGGTTTCTTAATTTTAACTTGAAAATATAAATTTTTAATGAAGAATTTACACCAGACCTTAGATTTAAGTCAAGAATAAGGGGTGCCTGTGAATAGCCTTGGCCCTAAATCGAGGAGATACAAACTTAAACATTCAGGGTCGTGCGAACCATTTCTTTTAAGGTGTTTCTCCGTAGTTGAAAGATATTTATTTAATTAAGTCTATTTTCTTATCTTATACACATTATAGTTTACATTTGAAGAAAAACTACAATTTGAGCAATCCTTCATACATTAAAATAATGTTTTTTCTGCTCAATTTGAACGTTTTCGGACAGTTGCGCTCTTTACCCTTCGCTCTCTCTCTCAAACCATTCTATCAGAGCATCCTCAAAAACCATGTTATAAATTGTTTTTAAATATTTTTTTTTCTGGTAATCATAATTTTTAACCTTATTGTTCTAATCAGCTTCGCGAGTTAACAGCCGACACTTGACCTGCAAGCACAGATTTCTTTCCAAAATAAAAAACGTTGGCTGTTATGTTTCTTCCACCTTTTTCAACATCAAAACAAAACGGAAATTGAGACATTTCGCTAAACACGGAAAAAATCTGAAGCATCTGCTGACAGTTTACGCACTGATCGGCTGAGGGTACGGCCTGCTTCCATTGCTCCGCTACTGGTGGTGTCGCATTCGTGACAACTTTCTCTCGACTCCGCGAGCTGACACACTGCGTGGCCTGCAGTTCTAGACGAAATCAACCGCGAGGCCCTAAACCGCGGGGTCCTAATCCGCGGGTCTGGTGTAATAGAAGATGTATTTTAACGAACAAAACAAAATTTGATTATTTCATTGCAAATGTCTCGCTTGATTAAAATTCGATGATTAAAGGTACGCTTGCGAATGTTTTTTAATAAAAAAATGTAATCGCATTTCAACAATACAAATACGTGTATTTTCAAGAAGCTATTAAATTTTCATTAATAATACTAATAATGTTAGAAGCGCCATCTTAAGGCGTTATAATACCCGAATATTCTCCGTTGACTATTTCGATAGATCGTAAACATATTTCAACTATAGGTTATCGCATCATTCCGTTTGATACCTTTAACATTACAGAACGCACAATACCGTGCTTGCAAGGATATAACTCGATAATTCTGCCTAAAGGCCATTTCATCACAGGTAGTGGGTCATCTTCTGCGATCACTAAGGCACCAAAATTGACGTTCGGTCCCTGTGTCTATTGAATTTACCCTGGAAAGTGAGTGATTCACGAATTCGGGCTGGGCTTGTATTCACATTGGTACTATTTTAAGGTCATCCAGACATAGACAGGTAGGGCTTTATGAATAATTTTTTTTGCATTTAAAAGCATAGCGCAAACTAGGACAACTAATTTGCTGAGAGTACGACCCTAAGGCTGTTTGTCACGCTTGACTAAACATATGATCTGGTTTGGTCCCACGGTTTGTCTCTTCACAAAAGTATGGCTTTCGTCGCAATTTTGGAAAGCTTCACTTTTACCTCATAATGATTATCTTCGTGGTTGATGAAAATAAACTGGGATCTGATTTGTGTACGGCTAGGGGTATAGTCCGTAGTGGAATTTAACATAAATCCAGACACTTTAAATATTAACAGTTAGGATCGTATGAAACATTAACGCTAGGTTTGGACGCTTGACGCAACCTGATGCAACTAACGTGCTACGAGTGCAGCCCTTGTGCTGTTTGTCACGCTTGGCTGAGCACCTCCTCTTTCTCAGTCAAGCCGCTCACCTCATCACCAAATTTCCACACTTTAGCCTGTTATTTTTATTTGAAGTTGATTCTGAGAACGCCTGAAAAAGTGTCATCAAAGTTAGCCTAATTTTTGGACCTTTTTTGCGACCTGGGGAAAAAATATAAGTATATGTAAAAGGTATTAAATTACTCGTTATTGAAAACCAAAATGAGCATAGCTTTTTTAGAAATTTTAAAAACAACCTCTATTTAGGTTTTAAGAAAACCCCCACTAAAATAACAAAATAAAAAGTACCACTAATTATAAAATCACTTTTCATTGTACTTTTTCAATCAAATAAACCTGACAAAAGTAAAATTACGTATTTTCTTTAATTGATAAGGGGTTCACGTAAAAATGATTTTATCATTAATGGTCTTTCCTATTTTGAAACTTTTCTTAGTGTCTTTTCAATCCCTAAATAGGGATAATTTTTATTTTGTTACTAAAAAAGGAAAGCGATGCTTGCTTGGATTTTCAATTACGAGTAATTTGTTACTTGTAACATATTCTTTATTTTTTCGACTGGTCGTTAGTGAGGTGCAAAAAATAGACTGACAAAACAGACTAAAACTTCACTTAAGCTTAGAAAAAGTTTCAAATTTTAAGAATAAAATTTACAAAATTTCTGTGATTGCACCAAATTTTCTTTATTGATAAGTAAACGAAATTAAAGTTTATAAAGTCTCTCTATATAAGTTAAAATAATGCCTGTCTTAGAAATATCGTCTGAACTCATTTATTTGTTTAAAAAAATATCTTACGCAAGAGAGGTATATCAACTTTTTGACCCTGGTTAAAAATAAATGTGAACTGAATTAGCAGAACATATTTAAAAAATCCAAACATTTTTCGTTTAAATTTAGTGATTGATTTTGATTGGAAAGTTTGATATGAAATTTTTGATTTATAAATAATCTGTTTTGGTTAAAATTTCTACTATTTGATAAAATTATAACTATCTTCTTGAAAATTTGTTTTTTCGTTCAAAAATTGCTATTTAGATTCCCCTTTTTGGGTTAAAAATTCTATTACTTTAGTATAAAATTTTAATTTTAGGTTGTAAATAAAATTGTTGGTTATAAAATTATACTTTTGGGTAAATACTTCAACATTTTTGTAGAGAATTCCTTCATTTTGGTTTGAGAATTCAACAAATATGTGAAATATTTTTTTTCGTAATTTAAAAATTACTCTTCGTTGAAATTCACTTCTTTTTTTAGAAATATAATATGTTAGAAGTAAAAGTGAAACTGATGAAGAATTAATATGATATACGGGATGATTGAACTATTTTGGATTTAAACGCTTAATATTTTTTTTTGTTGAAATCTCGAAGGTTAAATTGGTCGTTCAGAATTTATATTTTTTGGTTTCAGTTTGACTTACTTTATTAAATATTAAAATACCTTTTTTGTTAAAAATTCAACTACCTCCTTAAGAAATGAACTACTTTGTTAGAAATAATCTTGTTTTGTTAAAGATTTATCGTTGCAGTTTAAAATTTAAAAGTTTTGATGAAAATTATCGTCTTAAATAGAAAATTTTTCCTTTTAGTTTGAAAACCGCCACTCTTCTTTAAAAATTTCTTCTTCTTGTGTTAAGTATTTTACTATCTGGTTCACAATGCAACTATTTTTGGTTTCTTGAATATCAATTGGAATTGGCTAAAATTCTCCAGAAAAACTTTTTTGTACTGCTGTTAACAACTTTCTCGCTGGAAGTTTTTTGTTGATCAAAATTTGCTCGATAAACGAAGCGCTAGAAGCTAGAGAAGTACGATACGTGCCACGCACTCACAAGAAAAGATACAACAATTTTTTTTAAATAAATTTTTGAATTCCTTTAATCGAATCAGTCAAAGGACCTTTCAACTACAATCCATAAAAATTTTATTAAAAAATCCTTAAAACTGACTGACGGAGCAGGAGTTAAAGTAAAAAACGAATCAAACTTAATTTTTACAAAAAACCCAGTTTGTTGGCTTTAATCAGAAAACTAAGAAGGTTTCAACTTTTTGCAGGTAGGAAGAAAGATGCGCAATGAAATTCTACATCTAGAAATATAATCTTTAAAGTTAAAATTCAAAAGTGTTTCTGAAAGCATCCAGGGGTCTTCCCACTCCCAGCGAAATAAGTTTATGTGCCCTTTTTCAATCCAGCAGTTTAATTGTCAAATTATTTATCCAAACTAGGTGAGAAGAAAATTCTCTTTTTGTTTGTGATGAAAATCTATATTTGACATGATTTGACATTAAGTTAGCAGCACCCAGTGATAAGCGTCCTGTTATTGAAATTCCATGGCTTTCACCACAATTTCGCAGAGCTTTGCTTGAATCCCGAGGGACATCCTTGCCGCAACGTTAAACCAATCTCTGACTGACGCGCTACGGCAGAGGTACAACATAGCTGTGGGTGGGGACCGCTGTACACATACGAGGAGGATGAGTAGGTACACTGAAACTTTGATTAGCATCTACCCCCTTCCCCACCTCATTTTCAACCCTTTTGCATCCTCGACTGGCCGTGGTGACGCCAAGCACTACGTAGGCAGATCAAAAGCTACAAACTCTGAAGATCAAATGCATTTAACACGCAATTAAATGGCTAAAGTGGGTATCTTGCCGAAGATCTTCACATTTATGCGAAAATCAGAGGCAAATGCCACTAACGTGGAGAGACATCAAAGCTCGCTTAGGCAAAGCTGTTAAGGTATTTATTAATTTAGTAGATGAGCGACTTTTGATGTGAGCACAGTTGAAAATACATATATTATTTTTAATTATTATTTAAATTTTAATTGTTACATGTGTGATACAAGTCATTTTAAGGAATATTTGTTTGATCTTTCTAATAGCTTAATGGTGAAGCAGCGGAATGGTGTTCGGAAGTTCGGTGATTCGATTCCCAGTGAAGCAACGAGAGTGTATCTATTTTGAGAAAGAAATTAATTTCTAAATTTTATTCTTATATAGTTAAAAAATGACGTTGAGTATTTCATCTTATTTGAAGAGTTAACTTAATCGATTAGTTGATTTATATTTTCACAGTAGTGGAAAGGATATCTACACTGATCGATGGTACCTGTCTCTGATGATCATACAGATTCCTTTAAATTGTTCGTATCATAAATTAAACACTTGGCTTAAAATAGCGTATATTTCTGTAAAGGAATTCTTGTTTCGATCTCTCTAATAGCTTAATGGGAAAGCACCCAACGAATATTGGAAGTTATGTGGTTCGATTTTTAGTGGTCTGCCAAGAGTGCAAAAAAATAATAAAGGTGGAAACTTTCTTCTATTTTTTCATGTTAGGAACGACATGCGATCAGACCGAGTCAAACCATCCCCAGATTTGGTTTAAGCGACCCCGTAAACGTATAGAAATGTTGGTCAAGTCGGGGGGGGGGGGGGGGGGGGGGGGGGGGGGGGGGGGGGGGGGGGGGATTTTGTGTGTGTAATCACCTGTTTTCCATTCTTTTAAATCTAACTGGTTGGTACCCTCTTCTCTATTTACTAGCCCCTTTTCCTTCATTGGATTCTATCAAACGCCATCTTGTAGTTTCTATTTCATTTAATGGACATGTGAATGAAATTATATTTTACCTAAAAGTATCATCCGGCATAAAATCACAACGCCCAATTTAAATTTAGCCAGACAAATTTAAGAAAAAATAAAATTATGCAAAATGTGAATGAGGAAATATAAAATTTGGGGCAAATGATAATTCGAAAAAAAATATAAAGGGTAGTATATTTTATTCTCTATGCGAAATAACTCAGAATTTTGGTTAAATATAGAAAAATATTTCAGAGAAAAGTAGAAGGAGGCAGAAGGGCCTAACTGCTGGTACCAATGACCCTGATCTTGTATTTAAATGTCAAGGTTATTTGAAGGTCAAAATGATTTTTTTTTAAATGGGAACTCCTATATAATGTTTAAATAATGCACGTGAGCCCGGAATTAAGACTAAAATCACTTTGACCTTCAAATAAAGTTGAAAGTCAAATTCAAGGTCAATGTCATTGGGACCATTAGGTGATCCCTCTGTCTCTGATAACTTCAGTCCGAAAAACGTTGCTGGTCCCAATCTAAATTCCGAGTTGACATCCGTTATTTAAACATTATCGCAAATTTGAACCTAACTCGACCTTGGCACGATCTTCATAAAAATATCAGTTTGAACGAAAGATTTTCCGCTCTCTTCGGAAATGTGAAATTTGTGGAATATTCATGCACCTTAGCCAGACATCGTTTTTTTTCAATGAAGTAGTTAAGATTGAATTTTATCTGCGAAAAAAGATCTCTCTTCTTCTCCCCGCAGGGAATTAAACTATAAGTCTACTGAATTGCCTTTCTGGTGCTCTTACCACTAAGGTACTAAAGAGATCAAAAGAGAAAATTTTTTTTTACAGACATGCCAAATAGCAAGGATTTTTGTATCATGATTTATGAGATTTGAGAAATCTGTATTATATTCGGTGTCAGTAATGACCGATCAGATGTAGATACCAACCACATTACGTTAAATTAAAAATCCACAGTATCGATCTAAGATATCTTCAAATTCCGAATTTTTCGTTTTATTTTTAATTTTAATATTAAATTTTATTTGTGAAAAGATCTCTCTGCTTCGTCCCACTGGAAATCGAAACATAGGTCCATCACAAATCTACTACAGGTCTGCCGATCTGCTATTCTGGCGCTCTTACCAGTAAGCTACAGAAAAAATCGAAAGGAGAATCTCTTTTTTACAGATACTAAAACTAATCACATGACGTAAAAATGGAAATCTCCGCTATCGATCTACGATATCCCTGAAATTAAGAATTCTTCCTTTTTCTGAAATTGCAATTTTGTATGTTATCTGTGAAAAATATACTTTTCCTTCGCTCTACTGGGAATCAATCAACAGGTCTATCGATTTCACGTCAGATGCTTTTACCACTAAGCTACTGGAGATATCGAAAAAAGAAAGATGGATATTTCTTTACAGATAAAATTCAATATCGAAATCTGAGAACAAATTGAGGTTAATTTAACTGAATTCATTTAAATCATAGGTCAATTAGAGTAACCTCAACTAATTTTGAGGTCTATTCATAAACATTGCGCAAGTTAGAAATCAATCAAGCAGAGTACATTCGAAAGGATTCAGAAAAATTGAGGATTAGTCAAGTAGGTTTTAACTAAATGAAATGGCAATAAAAATGGGATTTCAAAAATATTACGTTGATTTCGATGTGCAAAGAAACGTTTGGTGCTAGTATTTTTCGTAAAGTTGTTATTTTTTACAGAAATGTATTATTAAACTACAGATAATTTATTTTTTCTGATAAGCGCGCACTTTGAACTAAACAATAAACAGATTATTGTAAACAAATACAAGCAATTCTCTTCAGTCATCTGGTACTTTTACATGGTAATTTCTAAGGCAGTCGTTTTTTCGCTTACGTACTTTATTTCGGGGGGAGGGGGGGCAATAATATAGGATCAGATTCTGCGAACAGGATTTTCTTTCGGAACAAGGACATTTTTTTAAAAGTGCAAAATATATTCCATTGGGCTCGTAATAGGGATTAATAAATCATTCAATTATCAAATTAATAATCATCTACAACTTTTAATTAATTCATAATTTATTGTTTTAATAGATATATTTCCATCACTCATCGAATGTGCATTGTTCGGCAATTTTAAATGAAATTTCTACTAAGCGCGCTTTTTATAAATTAAAAATAATTATTTAATTATTTTTAATCAATGCATGAACAATTGCTTGAATAAATAAATTTTCATCACCTATCAAGTGTGCATTTGTTATCATTATTTAACTGAAATTTCTATTTGAGATGTTTATTATAGATAAGAAATGAATAATTCATAATTTTTAATGAATAAATAATTTTTTTAATAAATAAATCTCTATCACCTATAAAATTTGCAGATTTTTAAAACTTTTTTGAAGCGATTTCTGTTAGGGTAGTTTATTATAATGATAGAAATACTAGTCCACTAGTGGAAATAGTTGTTACATTGTCAGTGCACGATTAATAATAATTTATAATTTTATAAGTTTTCTCAATGCTATTTAAAATATGACTTCCTTATTCGACTGTGTATTGCATCATTTATTGGAAGCATTAAAAAAGAAACAACTATTTTTAGTAGTGGATTTTTATTTTGGTAATTATAATAAACTCGCCTCACAGAAATTGCATCAAAAAATTTTAAAAACTGCACATTCTATGGGTAATGAAAATTTATTTATTTCAACAATTATTTATTTATTTATTTAAAATGATAAAATATTTACTTTTAAACTCAAATAAAGCTCTCCAACAGAAATTACAGCAAAAAGCACAAAAAATGCACACTTGATAGGTGATGGGCATTTATTTATTTAAACAATTGTTTATCGATTCATTAAAAATAAGTAAATGTTTTTTATCTATAATAAGCGCCCTTTATAGAAATGTCAATAAAAAATTTCGAAAAAATGCATATTTGCTGGGTGGTGGAAATTTATTTATTAAAACAATTAATTATCCATTAATTAAAAGTGGTTTATTATTAATAATTTGACAATCAAAACATTTGTTGCACGCTATTAGTTGATAGTTAGAAAAATGTTTATTTGTTGAAATTACAGGTATTTAAATCTACATTAATTCATCTGATGACCATTTTTAGATCGGACCATCATGATTCGAACTGCAGAGAAATAAAAAAAAATGTGATTTTTGACAAAAAATTGTAAAAAATCATGGTTTTCTTTTAAATTCCGTAATTCCAAAACTATTGGGGATAGAAGAAAGTTTTTTTTTTGTTTCACGCAGAATTTTATCTTCTTTAATTGTGGTAACAACACTTTTACCTCTTAAATGCACAGAAAAGCACCAATCCAATGGAATGTGATATTTTGCATCTTTTCCCAAAAAAAATATTCGCGTTCCGAGATGAAATCCTGTTAATAGAACCTGACCCCATATTATCCACTTCCCAAAGAAGTGCTTTAGAGAAAGAAATGACTGTCCCAGAAATTACCATATTTGCACGATTTTTCTGACCAGATGACTGGACTAATTTCTAAATTGAATTATTCGATTAGCCTGGAATTACGAATGTTATCAGGCCCGAATGGTTGGAAAAATCGAATATTTATAGGATCATTTCTTAATATTGGTACCGTTACGTTCGCAGCGTTGCCATTCATTTGTAGTTTAACTCTTCCACTGTGAAAATTAAGCTCGACAATAGGAGCTATGAGTGGGAACAAATGTCCCCCTATGACTTTTCCAACGACGTAATTATCCAATATTCCGACAGCATTATATCTTGTACTTATAGGCCAAATTTCATGTGAAAAAGTCTCGAAATGATTAACATTGTACAGTAGAATCGGGTTTGGATGAACTGCTTCGTCTTTATGTGGCCAAACCGATTCTGTAAATGAAAGTTTAAGCAGGAAATTATTTATCGTATTCACTATTCAATTAATTTAATAAATCGTAAATGTTAGTTCATTACGGAAAAATTTAATTGATATATTAGAATAATGCGACATGTCAGTCTGCAAAGATAATAGCAAGCACCCTCAAATAAGTTGCACCCGATTTTTGCCTTTTATGAATAATGTTTACAATGAGTTGGATTTTCTATCAATTTTTTTTTAATTTGTCTATTAATTTTATTGCTTTAATAAGGCTGTAGCTGAAGTTCTGAGCAAAATTAACTTATTCTTATACATTTGTCAATTATCAACTATCTTTGGATCAGTCAGAATCAATATTTCCTGCATGTTATCATACACGTTATCAAATACTTATGAATCCTAATGAAATTATAATAGAGTTCTGAGTAACAAAAATTCAAATTTAAAAAAAAAAACTGAGAATTGACCATCTGTGCATATGCACGGATTTCACCTAACTGGGAATTGAGAGAATTCAAGGGATTCAGGGAATTCGAGGCATTCAGGAAATTCAAGAAATTCCGCGAACTAAAGGAATTTCGCGAATTCAAGAAATTCAGGGAATTCACGGCAATCAGGGGCTTCAACGAATTCCGAGACTTCAAAGAGTTCAGAGAATATAAGGAATACAGATGATTTGAGGGATTTAGATAATTCAATCTAGGAAATTCAAAGAATACAGGGAATGCAAAGACATCAAGCAATTCGAGAAATTGAGGGAATTTAGATAATTTAAGGAATGCAGTGAATTCAAGAAATTCAGGGAATTTAGAGTTTAAGGAATTCAGGGAATGCAGGGAATTTCAGGATTTTAGAGAAATCCGAGAATGCATTCAATTCAAGGTATTCAGCAAATTCGAGGATTTCGGATAATTCAAAGAAATTCAAAGACTTCAAGGAATCAAGAGAATTTAAAGAATTATGAGAATTTAAAGAATTCGGAGAATTAAAGAAATTCAGAGAATTCAGTTAATAAACGGAATTCAGAGGGTACAAGGAGTTCATCAAATTCAAGAAGTTCAGAGAATTCTGATAGTTCAAGGAACTCAGATCATTCCAGGTATTGAGAGAATTGAAGGACTTTAGAGAACTCAGGGGATCTAGGAACTTCAAATGATTCTAAGAATTTATAGACTTCAAGAAATTCAAAAAATTTAGGGAATTCAAAAAATCCAAGGCATTCTTTGAATTCAAGGAATTCGTCGAATTCTAAAAGTGTAGGGAATTTATAGTTTAGGAAGTCCAGAGAATTCAATAAATTAAGGGAATTTAGGAAATTCAGGGAATTCTAATTTTAAGAAATTCAGACACTTCAAGGAATTCACGGAATGCAGGGAACTCAGAGAATTTAAAGAAATAAAAAAATTCAAAGAATTAAGAGAATTCAAAGAATTAGAAGAATTTTAAGAATTCGGAGAATTCTAGGATTTCAGAGAATTGACGAAAATCAGAGACTTCCAGGAATTCTGAGACTTCAAGGAGTATAGAGAATACAAGCAATCCAGATAATTGAAGGAAGTCACATAATTCAAGGCATTGAGAGAATTGAAGAACTAAAATGGACTCAAGAAATTTAGGCAATTCAAAGAGTTCAGGAAATGCAAACACTTAAAAAAATTCAGAAAATTCATAGAATTCAGATAATTCAAGGAATTCAGTAAATTCATAAAATTTAGGGAATTCAGAGTTCAAGAAACTCAGGTTATGCAAGAAATTTAGGCAATTCAGAAAAACTGAGAGAATTGAAGGAATTCAAGGAATTCAGGGAGGGCAGGGAATTTTGAAATTTCAAAAAATCAAAGAATGCATTAAATTCAAAACATTAATCGAATTCAAAGAATTTGAGTAAATCAATTAAATTAAAAGACCTTAAGGAATCAAGAGAATTCAGGGAATTGGGAGAATTCAAAAATATCAGAGAATTCAAGGATTTTAGAGAATACGCGGAATACAGAGACTGCAAGTAATTCGGGGAATGCAGGTACTGCAAGGAATTCAGACTTTACAGAGTTCATAGAAAACAAGGAGTTCAGAAAATTCAAGGAATTCAGATAGTTTAGGATCTCTAATAATTCAAGGTATTCACAGAATTGAAGGACTGTAGAGAACTCTAGGAATCTAGGAAATTCAAAGAATTCCTAAAATTCAAAGACTTCAAGAAATTCAAAAAATTTGAGAAATTAAGAAAATTCAATGAATTCCATGAATTCAAGAAAATCTGTCAATTTAAGTAATTCAGAAAAACTTTGAAATTCAAGGAATTCAAAGTATCAGAAATTCAGAGAACTCAAGGAATTAGAGAGAATTCATTGAATTCCAGGTATTAATCAAATTAAAAAAAATCGGACAATTCAAAGAAATTAAAAGAATTGAAGGCATCTGGAGAATTCAAGGAATTCATAGAATTTATGGTATTCGGAGCATTTAATGAATTCAGAATAACTGATAAATATTTATTATACTTTGACACAATGGACCGCCTTCGTGTGCGCTCTTAAGTGAAGACATAAACGTTGATATTTGGTCATGGACGTACATTATTTTAATCCAAAAAACTTATTTTTTTCCTACTGCGATCCGTCCGTCGCACTTTTTTCAGGGGGGCAAGTGTAGGATTGGAAGGGGAATTGGCAAAGTGAGGTAGACAATATAATTGTAAATAGCAGGGGGGTTAGGGGAAGAAAAGTTCATAGTGTAGGGAAATTAAGGAAAGGGGGAAAGAGGAAGTGGGGAAGGGAAAGTATGAAAAAAAGTGAAAGTGCACGTGGGAAAGTGGGGTAGAGAGGGAAGGAATACGAGACGGGAAATAAGTATTGGAGTGGAAAGGAAAATAGCAGAGGGGAGCATATTGGTGAGATGTGAGGTTAGGTTAATAAAATTGGACAGTGCAGGATAGGATAGGATTGGATTTGATAGGCCAGAACAGGATAGAAATATGCATCAAAGAGAGAGAAAGAGAGAGAGTGAGATATAGGGTATTAGAAAATAAGTGTATGGCGAGAATTAGGGCAGTGGAGTGATAAGATAGGATCATCTGATAGGATAGAAGTGGACATCAGAACAAAAAGTATGAGGGTGAGAGTGGAGATTTAAAAATATAATTAACGTCTTATTAGGTCACGAAGCTCTTCTCGTAGGCGCATGGAATATAATTTGTCGAATTTTTTCAAATCTGTAATTAGTATTCGTATCAGAATCAGCTTATCAGTGACTTAACACTTGGCTGAGATAATTTTCGACACACAAAAATGCTTCTATTTAAAACTATGTTCTAAGTCTTACAAAAATTATATTCTTTCAGAACTTCCACAAACGCCAAAATTTCTACTTTTTATGTGGATTGCAACTAAACATGTGCTGATTATTTGCAATTAAATTCTGGAGGAATACTACTGTTTTTATATCAAGTTATTTTATTGCTCCTTAAAAAATACAATTTTTTTTAGTGAATCAGTTTTGCCTTGCTTGAAAGTTTACGCGTTTAGATTTGCGAATCATCTTCAAAAACTATTCGTTAAATTTGAAAATTGAAGCGATCAAATATCTGAAGCCCTTCGGCTAAGAAAAGATATTGTCTTCCAAAAAAAATTAAAATATACCGTCGACTTCAGTTAGTTTTATGGTCCGCATCTTGAGGAAATTAACGAAAAAAGTAATCTAAATTTTTTTTGTTTTAACACAAACTTATAATAATTTTATTCGAGATTTCAAGCCTCCCTCAAAACATAATTTTAATTTGAGGATGACAATCAGGATTACAATCAAGAGTACCGTACTACAAAAATGGGTAAACTCAATCGTATAAATGAATGAAAATTTTAAATGTAATTATATTTACCAATAGGATAAGAGATTATGAGTAAGATTAAACACAAAATAGCAATCTCAATCTTCATTTCCTTTGAACAAAGGAAACCTACTTGCAAATAATCTTAATGAGAGTGTGAACCAATGAATGTTACTTTTAATCTTTTATCATATATATTTCTATCTTATATGTTATTGTACATTATTTGTATTTCGTCATGTTGCTTATCCAAACACCATCATCGCACAAGATATTCGTATTTATCACATTATTGAATCGACTTAATTAACTTAATTTAAACTTGTCCTCAGTTCAACCCGACTTTTCATCTCTGGAGATTTTTCTATGTATATTAGCAATGATTATGGTGGTTCGGATCCCACTTTAAGCTGTCTATCCCACCATAGTGCACTTGCTACTACTTAAGGAATTCCGTTTCCTTAAAGCTGCATAGAATATTATTCTATCCGAGAAGTAATTTACAGAGTAAATTTATCCAAAATACTACCCTATGTTAAACTAATTTTAATATTACTCTTTTTTAATAAGTTTATACGATGTTTCCTTCATTTATTAATGCGAAAAATCAAAATTTTGTTTTCAATTATTTTCTTGTGGAAAATATTTATAAATCATGACATGAAGGAAATTTCTCACCTAATGCTCCCAGGGAGGTGCTTCCACTGTATTACCCAAAGCCAAAATGTGTCACGAGAGTTGAAAATGGCCGTGCGGCGGCGCTAGTAGTATCTTTGTTCTATAAAACCATGCTGTATAATAGGAAAAATGAATAAAAATGAAAAAATAAATCTGAAAAACCCTTTAAAATCATGTTTTTTCATAGTGTAGAGTCAGATAGTAAATGTGACTTATGTACTCACGTAATATTTTCTTCAATATAGGGAAAAGCGGCATAATTGACACCATTTAAACAAACAAAAAATTGTATGGACATTCAAAACTTATAAAAAATAATAAATAAAAAATACACAAATGAGTACAAAAAATGCCAAGAATATATATTATTATTAAATTATAAAATTGTCCAAATTTCAAATAACGACAAGATCTTTAATTTCCAAAACAATAAAATCCCGAATTTAAAAATATTGGAAAATAAAATTCACTGCTGCACATAATTAATTGATTATTAGTTTATGAGCTATTATTATAATTATAAATAATGCAAAAAATTTAATTGATCTTGAATTAATAATTTATCAATTATTTTCAGCAAATTTTAAATTATGTCAAACTTAAATTTTAGGAATATAAATAGTTACGGGAATTTACCAATTCATTTATTTTATAATTCGGAAATTTCTTTTCTTGCTAATTTATGATTTTGTTATTCATTTTTTCGTTATTTTGTGTTAGCCCCGAATATTTAAACACTTTTTAAATATAATGATGAAGAACTAATTTTTCTTAATATTGCCGTTTCAAAATATAATGCTACTGTATAATAAATATAATTATTATATCTATAGATGATAAGCAAGGAATATTATAAGTCCTAAAATATTGTTTTCTATTGCAATGCAATAACGAACTCTTGAATGTGATATTTTTTTAATCAATTATACTTTGCAATGAAGCTAAAATATTTAAAAATTTGTGTGTTTTTCTGAAAGAAAGACCATTCACGAATATTTTTTTATCTATGAAAACACTCAAATTAATCGAAAATTAGTTTTAGAAGTGCTATAATAAATCCATCTTGAAATTAAGTTCTGAGAATTGAGAACATGAAAATAAGTATTATCATCTTGTTTTTAAATTTATGTGAATGTAATTTTCATAAGATCCTTGATAAAAATTAAAAAAAATTTTAAATATTTCAGGCTTGTCAAAAAAGAATCTAGAAAATTCTAAAGAATTCTTTTCATAATATAGGATTTTACGAAATATTATGAAAAATTCGAGTACTTTTAAAAGATGTTTAGAACTTTTAGAGGTTGGGAAGGAATCAAGAAATATTCGACACATATTCGGAAATGTTTCCAGGTTTTCAAATATTTGTAATCTATTTGAAACGTCTTACATTCCTAAAAATATTTTTAACTGACACTAATTTTAGTCAAAAACGTTAAATATCATTCCAAATTTTAAAAAAATTACCTTAAAATCTTCTAAGTCTTTCCAGAAATTTTTAGAAAATTTTTTAATTCTCTTGAAAACTTTGAAAAATCTTTTAAATTTTACTAAATATTTTTTGAATTTACACAAATTTGTTTGTTTTAATTTTGCAATGTTACCAAATTAAAAAATTTTGCTCTAAAGTTTTCTAAACTATTCCTAGAAGTTTTAGGAAATCGTTTTTTATGTTTAATAACCTTTTTCAATTCTCTCTTAAAGTTCATTTTTCAAAATAAAAAATTATTTAAAATTTGCACACGAATATACTGAAAATTATATATTTTTTTAATCTGGTCGGACCCTCTAAGCCTTCTAATTTATAAAAATGATTTAATTTTGTCCTGCATTTTTTACTTATTCTGAGGAATAAAAAAATTGCCTTAAAATCTTTCAGTCTTCTTTGACTATTTTTGAAATCTTCTAAAATCTTCTTAAATAATCTCTTAAAATTAATTTTTCAAAGTTAAAAATTATTTTAATTTTTCTTAGGAACCTGAAAAAATGTCTTTGATTTTCATGAAACTTTACAAAATTCTTAAAAAGTCTTTAAAAGTTATAATTATTTTTGTATCGTTTCAAAAGTTTTGAATATCTCTTAAACTTACTCAGATTTTTTCTAAAATTATGTCATATGGCGAAATTTTTTCTATAAATCTTTCACACTTTTTAAAGATTTTAGGAAATAATTCAAAAGTTTGTGTGATCTTTTTTCGATTTTCTTTTGAAATTCCTAACAAAACAATCCTTTAAACATTTTCCATGAATTTTAAGAACTTTCTTTCACACCCTGACAAAATTCAGAGTACAAAAAAAATTATGAATCTTAAAAAATGTTTAAAAATGGTCTCAAAGTCTTCCATATTCTTTTAGTCCACATTTTAAACTATTTAAATCTTAATATTATTCTTTGAAAATAAAACCGAAACCATTTCTTCTCAGATCGTTCATAATTATTAAAAATCTTCGGGTGTTCTCTGAGTTCAGTTTTATAACCTAATTTTCATAACGGAGCGATAATCAATGGAAATGATTCGATAAAAAAATAGAAAAACACCATTAGAAAAATCTACCGTGTCATTTCCACAATAATTTTATAAATAAACAGTTTTCTTGATACATTTTGAATAGTTTGTAACGGCTCTACATGATAAAAGACATATAACAGTAAAAAAATTAGAACAAAGTTACTACTAGCGCCACATCGTGGCCGTTTTCAACACATGGGCCATTTTCAACTTTCGGAGCATAAATTCTTCCCTGACGTCACAGTTACTATCTCTCTTCTTCTAACCAACTTCTCTCTTAAAGGGAGAGAAATGGCATATTGTGACGTCAGCCAAAAAGGGACGTGTTTCCTGCGGGTTATAGTCGATGCGAAGCAAATTTCGATACAAACAATATTTGCGAAAGTTTCGTAAACATTGCAGTTCACTTTTTCAGGGCTGACCTGAAACTGAAGTAACAGGCTATTTTTCTCTTATGTGTACTCACTACAAAGCCTGTGATTGGAACCCGAAATATCTCTTTATCCAAATAAATTATCGCAAAATCATTAAATCTATTGTTAAAGAAATCTGCGGGGAGAGTATTCTCACTAAAACCAATACCTTTAGTAAGCTCAGGACTTTTTAAGGTAAGCTACTAACATCCTTAGCTTTTATGAAATGGTGCAGGGACAATAACATCGTCACAAAATTCTTACAACTGAAAAATAATATGGGAACATTTAAATACAAATTTTTTCTACATAATAAAATTTTGTTTCTCTTCAATGAAAGAATACAACATACCACATTTGTCTCGCACAATACCTACAAAAAACTATTAAAACTTCACCTTTTTCTATCAAGCACGCTCATATTTGAAATTTGGTCTACATTGGCCGGTAAACGGATAAAAGATCATTAAAAATGAAAAACAAAAATGTAAATCGACAAATTACTTTCTGTAAAACAAACCGAACTAGCTGATACAGTAAAAAAACATCTGTGACCATCTTCTCAGCAATTCAATGATTTTAGGATCATCTAAAGAACATAATTTTGCAGCAGCTCCTTCAAAAATCCCGAAAGAACAAATCATCAAAAATTGGGAATCCATAATATATATCTTTCCACCTGAAAAAGCGGATGACATACGACTTAGGACAACCAACATTTTACGCTAAGTTCAAGTTCTCTCCTCAAACGTTACGAAATAAGAGAAAACCTTAATCAGAGAACTCAATCGGAATAACGATATTATAATATTACCCGCAGACAAAGGCAACACAACAGTAATAATGAACAAAGAAGACTATAAAAACAAAATTATAGATCTTCTAAATGGCCATACGTACACGAAACTTAGAAAGGACCCTATAAAAACAATAGTCAGTAAAACAAAAATCCTTCTCAAAGATTCTAAACTTGACAGCCAAACAATATCTACATTGATACCTACTAATCCCATCTTTCAAAGACTTTACGGGCGCCCAAAAATCCACAAAAACAACATTCCACACATTTCGACCATCAGTGCAATAAACTCGCCAATTTATAACGTAGAACGCTTCCTCGCTACAAAACTGAATCCTTTTACAGGAAACTCTATCACTCACGTCCAAAAATCATTTGACTCAATCAAAAAGATACAAAAGATTCAAAGTCAACCCCAAACCATCATAGTTTGTTTCAAGATAGTATCTCTCTTTACAGAAGTATAAATCCCTGATAGAATTGATAATAATAAAGCTTTCACAAACTTCCCTTCCGAGCTCATACCTTTGATAGAACACTGTTTCAGTAAGACACTAATTCTCTTTCAATAATCAATTCTACGAACAAGCCTGAGGAGCAGAAATTTAATAATCAATCTAACCTGTAATGTGCAACATTTTAATGGAACATCGAGAAACTGAAATAATCAACCAGTCCAAGCTTGAACCATAATTTTGGTCCCCTTACGTTGATTACACTTTTAAAATCTGGCAAGATGGACGAGATGAACTAAATAAATTTTTGAATTTCATCAATCGATTAAATACTAATATCCTGTTCACCATGGAAATTGAACAAAACGAAAAATGGCCTTTCTTGGACGTATTAGTTTACAAAAGATCTGATAACACATTAGGACATGAAGTTTGGAGAAACCCCGTTCATACTAACAGATACTCACGTGGCGCCTTCCACCACCACTTATTTAAAAAAAAATCGGTCCACGACTGCCTTGTAAACAGAGCTATCTTCATAACAGTTAGAGATAACTCACAAAAGGAATTACGAAACGCTAAATAAATTCTAATACAGAACGATTACACAAACAAATTGATAAAGCAATAAGGAATTGTACTCATAAAAACAAGTCAACACAACCTACAAAAGAAAAGAAAGAAAAACGACCACCATCCTAACCTTCATCCAAGGTATCACAGTACAAATAGGAAGAATTTTTAACAAACTCAACATCCAAACCATATTGAAACCACCTACGCAAATAGGACAACTGCTAAATAACCCTAAATACAAAAAGCACCCCTAAGTGAACCAGGAGTGTAAAAGAATCCCTTGTTCCTGTTGCAAAGTCTATATTGGAGAATCCGGAAGGGCAATGAGCTTACGTATAAAGAAACATGAGAATAAAGGCAGTCTAAAAAATTTCACACAATCTCAACTAGCTAAGCATTATATCGAAACGGGACATGACATTTCACTTGATAAAACAACGGTCATCGCAAAAGCATACAGTATCTGTCTAAAAAAAACAGAGAAGCAATAGAAATATTAAAACCATCTGATAACATCAATAGAGGCAATGGATATAATACCAATCCGATTTGGCCTTCCGTCCTCCCGGAATAAAGAAAAAGACTTTATTGGCCAATCAGGTTCGGCCAATCCCCACTTTGGGGTACTATGGCTAATCACAGGCATCGTAGAGAGTAAGAGTCGGACAAATTCGTAGCTTTTTACACGATTGGAACCCGAAATGGTTGAAATCCTTCGAAATTTCTACAATCTGAATATTTTCATTTTTATTTTCTGAAAAAAGCCGATATGTTTTTTTTTTCGAATCCACAATAAAAAATATGCTATATTACTAGACTTTTTATTATGAACTGTTTTTTTGCAGAGAATCGAGATGCAATTGCTTTATCTGATTGCCAACGCTGATAACACCTACACAAATGCAGTATTTCAAGAAAGAAAAAAGTGCAATTAAAATTACTATGTGGTGTATTTCTAGAAACTATTCAATGCAGTACTTGCAAGTATTTATGAAAGTTCAATTTGCCATGTATCATAGTATGAAATATAATTTTACTGTGGTTCTCGCAGCTATCTGGCAAAAGCACGCTAAACAGTTTGAAGTAGTAGAATTTACCGTTGAGCAATGCGCACAAGGCTACTCTGCACGGGATACGCAGGTAACTGCAGTAGAGAGCAAGGAATTTACAAATTTATTTTAAAAAATTCTTTAGAATGTTTTCTGATCCGCGGCGCACACCGGACTCCTCTAAGTTCCTGAGTTTCTTTTATTTAATGAATTTTAAGCAACAAAAGACTTCTAGCGAAAAACTGTTAACGAAAGTATATAGAAGCATTCTGGAAAACTTTAGCCCAATCGAATTGATATTGAAGAAATTATTAACGTCTTAAGTTGCGAGCGGCTAGGCAACTCGCGCGCGGTTTTAGATGTGGTTTAGTTTTTTTAGTGTTTTAGTTTTTTTATTGGTTTTAGATGTGGTTTAGGATGTGAGCAATCATTTTTCTGTGACCGGTTGCTAAAAAGTACTTTTTAAGGGGGCACCTGAAAAACTCGTCCTACAGTCTGTCAAGTTAAAGCGTGAGTGGTTTTACTCGCAGTCGGTAAGGTGTATCGACATGATTTTGGTGTCAAAATATTAAGAAGAGCTCCCTCTTTCATGCTTTTTGATTTAACATTCAGTTTG
>NC_046659.1:115013788-115021755 GCF_010883055.1 Belonocnema kinseyi | reverse complement strand
TTGCTCGACACCTTGACAAATGTAATTCCATGTAGAAACATGCGTTTAAATAAAATATTTTACCAAAAAATTTACCCACGCTTTAACTTGACAGACTGTAGATGTTACCGATCACTCTTCGGTGAGGAGTAGCTAAAAACGTACTTCTAAAAGGGAGACCTGGAAAAGAGTTCCAAATTGTCACCAATCACTCTTTTGTGATTAGTCGCTTGAATTTATTTTGTGAAGAAAAACCTGAAAAAGTGATCCCAGATCTGATCTATCGTTCTTATTTAACTAATAGCTAATTCTTATTTTGTCAAGGGGGACCAGGAAAAGTCGTTCGAGGTCTGACCAATCACTGATCGCAAGCTTTGATTCTAATTTTAATTTTAAATTGATTTATCAGGAAACTAAAAAATCCATTAGTACGGAGTCACATACAAATTTTCTTAACCTAATGTTACTCCATCAGACATAAAAGTTTTGAATATTCGGGCAGCTCCCAACTTTCTTGTATCTCGAAAGTTTTTACTAGATACTACATGTAAATCTAGTTTTCACAAAAGCACAATTGTGTGAACCTTTTTTTTACTAATACTTTCTGTTAAAATACGTGGTAAGATGGAATTAAAAAAATCTTCAGGTTTTAACAAAAGACTTGGTGACTTCGCATTTGGCTTGTTCAGACTACTATTGACAAATATTCGCAGTTTTTTGCGTTTAAACTATTTAAAACTAGTTTCAATTGATTTCTGGTATAAACAGAAGCATATCCACCAAATATATCTGCTTCAATCTGATACTGACAGTTCTAAAATGCAATCACACTTGAGAACTGTTCACTTTGGAATAAAGACAATTTAGGTTACGTGATATCTACTTTATCGAGGTTGATAGTGTTTTTTTTCTCTGCTAGAAGTTGCTAAACATTCTCCAAAAAATAATAGGTTATGTGTGTGCAGAAACTTATTTGTTGATTTGCAAAAAATGTGAAAATGTTAATGCTTATATTCATTTTTTAGAATGCTGAGACGATTTAGTCCAAAATTGTGGTTTTTGGACGTAGTGTGCACCTACAAAAATAAAAATAATTTTACACATTTATTTTGTATTTAGAAAATTTTTTTTTCTTAATTATTACTGAAACTAAATATACAAACGTAATTTGTAGTCTTATTTCCTATATTCCAAACTTGAAGAGCAATACATCATTGCCTTTGTCCATAGTAAACACCATAACAAATTTCATAACCTAAGTTTAGTCACGTGGTCACTCTAGAACATGCCCTTAAATCACAATAGAAAAATATTTTAATTTAGGTCAAAACTCGTAGAAAATTATTGAATTTGAAGGGGTTGGCACGTAGATATTGATTACAATATAAAATTTGTTTTGCCAATGTGTAGTTTTTCTATCTGTTGGAAGAAAGGAAGGAAAATTCGGAAATTTCTTGAAGTTTTTAAATGAACAGCTACATGCCCATGATTTCAATTTCACGCATCTACAAATACAATCATTAACATAAAATAAAAGATGCAAGCATAGTGATCTACCCAGGAAAAAAGAATCCATTGAAAAGACCAGTCGGTGAATTGTGTATCTGTCATTTGCAGATTCAGAAAGTTAAAACGGAATCCGTTTGGGACTATGTGAATCGGTCATTTTCTCAAGCAGCTTCGAATCTGCCATGTACTGCAATAACCATTTCAAGTAAGGTTATTTTGAATCGGTTTCTTTATTTTTAAATGAGATCGGCTTTTTTGGGGTTAAGCTGCCATATTTTACACTATTTTTTAAATTGATAAATTACTGAAAGATTAAAAGAAATCATGCGCAGGTCTAATAGATTCAATTTGCTATTTCAGTTAATAATATTTTACAGCATATGAGTTAGTCAACAAAATTACAACGACTAAAAGTCTCTAAAAAACAAATCAGCGGCAATTTGCAATTCCAATGACAGATACGCAATTCAAGAGCTATCAAAACCCATTCAAATGAAGTGAATGGATTTTTGTTTCCTGGGTACAGGAGGGCGAAATTTCAAACACCGCTGAACATTTAATTACGCTGCTCAAATATAGAAGAGTAAAATAATACAACTCTTTTTTAGTTTATCATATTTTTATTCAGGAACGTAAATCACGAAAATACTACACAATTTCCATATATTTGTTGTTTATATTGCGTATAGATTCTTCTTTGTACAATAAAAAATATTATTATCCCGGAGGAAGCGTGGCTGCCAAAATTCTTTTATAATTGTCTGCGAAAACATAAAACTCTATGTTAGCAACAATAACACGTAAAGGTCTAATTCCATTGTGAGGAAAATTTCGAGGTACAAACATAATCCCCGTCTCCAGTTCTGTGAGTGGATCCACTGTTAACCTGAAGTGTTTGCCACCATAAAAGATATATGTGAGTTTTATAATAGATTCTATAACTTGGAATAAAAGAACCCGGATAAGTAGCTCTCGTCACTCTTGTTCTAGTATGATCCAGCCACAACTTAATTGTCTGGGATTTATATTCGACTTCATGATCGGGTATGGTTTCATTTCCCAAAGCACTGGCTCCTGTAAAAAGATGACAAAGATTTGTAATTTTTAAAGGATTGAAAACAATCTAAAATCTAAACGCAGAGCAATTTTTGACTTAATCACTGGAAATAAAATCAATTTAATTTCTTAATTTTTTTACGAGACAATACTTGAGGGGTTTTGTTTTGTAACCCAAAATAAATTTAATCAAAGTATATGTTCGTAAAGCAAATTAAAGTTAGCATATTTTTTCTACATCACGAGCTTTAACTTTTGCTTTTACCAAAATGAACCCGAAAATCCAGCTTTACTGGAAAATAAATTTTTTGGTCTCTTTCTACTTCAACTCGCTGGAATTCAGAATATTCTTAAGATTTCTTGGTAAAATTTACAGAAAGTATTCTTTGCGATGTTTTATTAGCAAAAAAAAGAAACTCTCAGCGTTAGCTTTGTAAAAAGAAGAATACATTTGTGGTTCAAAAAAATAATTTTGAAAAATAATTTATCATCAACAAATTAGAGTTGTTTTATTTAAGATCCTACTCTCGTTTATTGGCACAATAGTTATTCAGATGAAAATTATTCCTAGAAAAATATGGAAATGTGCAATGTATTAGCAGCTGCTTCTTATACCTGAAAGCCTCACGATTCTGAAATTACTAGAAAGCACCCTATGTACAAAAATCAACCGTCCCTGTAAAATCTAAAAATTGGTAAAGAAAATATACAAAGTAGTGGGCGCTTTTTTGACTCCCGTAGGATCAAAACTTTTTTTCAAAAACCACCCATACATCTAAGGAATCATACATCACTGAGAGAAAAAAATAATGTCGCAGCAACAAAACGATTTTGTTTAGCACTTTTGGCTGTTTTCACCAAGATTCGGTAGCGACTATCAAAAAAGTAGTTGAGGTTACAAAATAATTCATTTTGCTTGAAAAAGGAAGTTTGTTATGCATTTTTTGTTCAGTATACATAAGAATTTGGTTGAGCATACCAAACAAGCAACCGCGCATGCGCTCTATTTCAAATCATGATGGGCAGCTTACCACCTTTTCAACATAGTGAATTCGGACAAAAATGAACTCGTTGCATTGTGATCGTTAATATTATTTGTAGTATTATCAAAAAAATATGGTTTAAAACATATTTGTGTTTGTTTCGTAAAAACCTGAGGATGGCTGACGCTGCAAAACAAGAAACTTTAGATGAATGGGTATTTAAAGAAATTAAGAAAGTATTTAAAGTATCATAAACTATTTAGGAAAGATCATTCAATTAATCATTGTTGTATCCAATCACTGACGAATTAAATATTTTATATTTTATTTGCAATTTGAATATTTCCCTTAACGAAATGAATGTTGTTTAAAAAAAGTATTGTTCTAATAAAACGATTTATTTTAGTCTACCAAACATAATTTAGCTCATAACGGATTTTTTTTGTGATTGCAAGGATGCAGTTCTTTCAGCATAACTATTTGGTGAAATCTGCAATATTTTTATCAAATCTGAAAAATCATTGGGTTGAGCCAAAAAATATTTGGTTAATTCAATCAAATAAGTTTTTTTCTATCCACAAAAGAATTTTGTTGTGCCTACCAAATTTTTTAATTAGTGCAACCATAGATCCAGCAAATAATTTTGTGTTCTAAATAAAATGATTTTCTTGCACCTTATAAGAAGCAAAAATATGTTTAGGACAACAAACTCTTTTTCGGTCAACCAAATATTTTTCTTAAAGCCCTTTGTAAAAATTGGAGTTGAATTTTCCAGGAACGCAAGCTTCAGAAAGACCACGAATCATCTAAAGTTCTTAAAAGGGTTTTTTTACAAAGTCCTAGTTATGTTGAACAGAATGCTGGGTTTTTAGTATAAAAACTTGTAGCCAAAAATTTGGCATTGCTATTTTTGTGAAGCTCACATAGCAGAGACCCTACATTGGCACTACGAAAATTCCGGAATAAACCATTTTTTACTTGTTTCCGATGCAAAAAATAATCTTTTTTGGAAGTTTACAGTTTAAATATGGTGTTCTATGTTTCTAACAATCAACCCCTGTGACCAAGAATTATACGACTTTACAAAAAAATTACATTCTTTATAAGCTTATGTAGTGAAAAGAACCTCGGATTTGGACTTTTAAAAAATATCGACTATAATTTTTATGCATCAACCCGATACTCACAAAATCAACCCTTTCGTGCAACGCCAGTACGACTTCGATAAAAAATAATTTTTCAGAATTCTAAAGAATCAACAGAATCCTTTTTTTGATTTCTACGAAACGGACGGTTTTTTGTACGTAAGGCTCCTTTTTATAAAAAAAATGTTAGTGTATTTGTGAGCCAAAAAAAGCTTAAGGTTCTGATGTACTTAATTTTTTGCATACTTCTTTTTTGGAAAGAAGGTGTTTTTTGGCACATAGTGTGTGATTAAATAAACAAATTTTATTAGTGAATTCGATAACTCGAAACAAGTTTAAAATTCTGGTGTACTTTGTCTTCCCAAGTTTGAAATTTTAGTAGAGATTTTAACTCGGATTTTTGGACTTTTCAAAAATGTCGACTACGATTTTTAATCATCAAGCCGCCGCCCACCAAAATAACCCCTTAATGCAAAACCAGTGCAACTTTACCAAAAAATAATTTCTTTTCCGAATTGTGAGCGGAAACAAAAGTTAAGGTTTCGATGTACTTGGATTTTTGCAGACTTCTTTTTTGGCAATAAAGTGGTCTTTGTAACATAGGGCGTAGTTTTTTTTTAAGTTTTGTGAATGCATTTGACAACCCGAAACAAGCGTAAAATTCAGGTGTACTTTGTCTTTCCAAGTTTGAGATTTTACGAACGGGGCATTTTCTTGTACGTAGGGGTGGATTTTATAACTTTTTTTGATGCATTTAAAAATCCAAAATAAGTCTTAAGTGTTTTTTTTCTTTGAGGTTTTATTTGTTAAAAAGGTTTTTTTTTTGTACATAGTAGTAGTTTCTAAACATGTTTTTATGCATTCGTGAACTTCAAAAAAGCTTAAGGTTCTGATGCACTTTTGTTTTTTTGTTAAAGTTTTTGCTAAGGTGGCTTCTGGCAAATATTGGGTAGTTTTTAGAATTTTTGTTAGAGCATTTAGCATCCCAGAATAAGCTTAAAATGATGACGCACGTTATTTTTCCAGTATTTACAAGTATTTTCCAGTATTTTACAGTTTTTACGAGCGGGTGCACCGGGTCACGCCTCAGGCATCTTAGCACGTATTCTACGAGAACTTTTTCAACATTTAGATTGTTCCAACAGCCAAAATTAGTTAAAATGGTAAGTCAACGATCCGCATGCACTAGGTCGAGCACCAGGTAGTTTAATACGTATTTTACGAGAACTGTTGAAAATTTTAAATTTGGTGTATAATGAAAACAAATTCAAATGGTCAGTCGACAACCCGGGTGCACTGGGTCTAGCCCCAGGTAATTTAGCACGTATTCTACAAAAACTCTTTCAAAATTTAGATTGTTCCAACAGCCAAAATTACTAAAAATTGTGAGTCGACTATCCGGGTACATGAGATCAAGAACCAGGTAGTACAATACGCATTCTACGAGAACTTTAAAGAAAATTAAAATTTGGGAATAATGAAAAAAATTCAAATGGTTAGTCGACGACCGGGGCGCACCAGGTCGTGGCCCAGGTCGACTCTATTTTTAAGTAATTTTGGCTGTTGAAATAATATAAATTTTGAAAAAGTTCTCGTCAAATACATGCCAAACTACGAACTACCCGGGTCGTTGACTCACCGTTTATAATTGTTTTCATTATTTATAAAAATTAAATTTTTTAAAAGTTTTCGCAGAATACATGCTAGGATACCTGGGGCGCGACCTGGTGCACCCGGGTCGTAAAATCACTATTTGGAATTGTTTTCATTATTGACGAAATTAAAATTTTTTAAAGTTCTCGTAGAATACGTATTATATTACCTGGTGCTCGATTTGTTGCACTCGGATCGTCGAATCACAATTTTGAGTAATTTTAGCTGTTGAAACAATCTAAATTTTTAAAAAGTTCTCGTTGAGTACGTCCTAAGATACCTGCGGCGCGCCCTGGTGCACCCGGGTCGTCGAATCACCATTTGGAATTGTTTTCATTATTGGCGAGATTTAAATTTTTTTAAAGCTCTCGTAGAATACGTATTATACTACCTGTTGCTTGATCTGATGCAATCCCATGCAATCTTTTTTCACTTGGGCATATGGACTGTTTTGTCCAAAACAGTTTTTCAAGAAGTGAAAATTCTCTAAATTATTATCCGCATTATTCGAAAATTCAAAGTTACATCTTAGCAATAACAAATTATTGAAACAATTATATATTTTGTCGTAAAACATTATTGAAACAAATAAAACATTTTTAACCAATAATAATAGTGTAAACAACTACTTCCAAAAGGGGACGTTTTGCACAATTTTTTCCTCATTTTGGGGAAGTAATTTTCAAAAGTTAATTTTTCCAATTTATTTCTACGGAGAAAATTAAATGGATGTGGGTAGCCCTAAGAACCCAAGGTCATCTAAATAATCTCAAGAAATTAAGGCAACTTAAAGTTTGAATTTTATGAAATAAAATAACTAATTTAAAAAGACCTTAGGAATGAAATAATATTCTACATAAAAACTATCAGCAGCATAAAATTAATCAATTAAATATCTTGAAGTTAAAAAAAACTGCATGATAGAGAAAATGGAAGTGTCTTTGCATCCAACATATGTTAGTTTACAAAGGTGGAGTGATTGCGTATTTAAATCTTCAGCAATACATTTAAAAACTGTTTAATTTTAGGAATTTGAAATATTTAGTTTTAAAAAAACTTGCCACCAAAGATGAGAAGAACAGCAATTTTAAAGAGTAATGTATTGGGAAGCATCTTTACTTTTTCCGCTGTTTTTAAAAACAATGACTCACAAGTGCAAACAGTTTCACTATCAAATATACTAATTACATACAAATTAATCCTTGTATTAGTTACCCGAGAAACTTTCAGAATTATAAAATTTTACAATGTGTGAAGACAACGTGGCATAAACTCCACGATATCTAACGTGACAATTCAAATTGTTGAAATTGAAAACATCATTTTATAGGCCCTAGAATCTGTCCTTCTAATAATTAAACTGTTACTTTCTTATCGCAAGTAAAGATTATCATTGCAATCAACCACGCTCGTGAAATAAATATTTATCAAGATCTCGCCAAGCTATGTACTTTTGAAATAAGAGTTGGCTAATTTGAATACAAAATATTCATGATGAAATGCATGGCAAAAACTTTTTTTTAGGAAAAATTGGGAAAAATTGGGAAATTGAGTCAATTGTCGAGAATGGGAAGTGCCGTATATACTGGAACTTTATATTCTCGACAATTGTTTCTGTTGCTCACTCGAGGCCTGACATGGT
>NC_046659.1:115005873-115013688 GCF_010883055.1 Belonocnema kinseyi | reverse complement strand
TTTCCGAATTTTTGGTATTCCTAAGTTTTACCATTATGTATTATAACCCATTCTGAAATTTTACCTTTCTTAAATTTTATCCGTTCCGAAAAATGAACGGGCTCCATACTTATTTATTTTTTCAGAAATATCTTCCTTATACATTTAATCTATCCGTGATTTATAATGCCTGAAATGGCTTCTCATGAATTACATAAAAAATTGATTACGTAATTTAATAGTTTTCTTTTATCATATACATGGTGCCCCGGTACTGAAGAAACATTCTGACATTTTGGAATTTCCCAAAAAATGGAGTCGAAAATAATTATATAGATTTGTTGTAAATTTAGTATTTAAATTAATTCTTCAAATTGTGCTCCTTTGAGTTTTTTAAAAGTTTTGTTTTAAATTCTTTTGAAACTTTTACAATACAACATGAATTATTTTGAATGTTTCCAAGTCTTTTATATTTTCTGAATTCTTCTGAATTGTCTAAATTTTTTTGAATTTCTCGAATTCTTCTTAATTTTCTGAACTATTTTAAATTTTCTACAATCTTTTTAATTTTGTCTAAATCTTTTCTTGTTCTGAATTCTTCCGAATTTTCCTGAATTTCTTTAATTCTTTGAATTTTTGAAATTGTTTCAATTCTCTAAACTGTTCTGAATTTGTTGAATTCTTATGGTATCAATACACTTTTTAATATGTTTTTCAATTATTCTAAAGTCATTATAGCACACGATGAATTATTTAAACTTTTTTGGAATAATTTAAATTATGTAGAATTCCAACGAATTCCACAGAAATTTTGAAGATAGTTTCGATCTCTTTATATCTTTACAGTACATCATAAATTATTATTCGAGATTTCTTAAAGTCTTTGGTATTCTTTTAACTCTCCTGAATTATTACAAATGCTCTAATAACTTTCTAATTGTTTGAAGTCTTTTGAACTTTCTGAAATATTTCAGATTCCATGAATTCTTTTGTATTCTTTTTTTGTTTGTTATCTGAATCCTGTTGACATTTTCTTAACTCTTTAAAGAAGTCTAAGTTTTTTTTTAATTCTCACGTGACCACTGCTTGATTTTACAGTTTTTAAAATTTGTATGAAACCTTTACAAGACACTATGCATTATTTCGAATTTCTGCAAGTCTTTTGTATCCTCTTAATTCTACTCCATTTTCTGAATTCTTCTGTATTTTCTGCATTCTTGTGAATTTTCTAAATGCTTAAACGTGCTCTATACTCTTTTAAATTCTATGAATGCTTCTGTATTCTCTTAATTTTTTGAAATTCTCTAAATGCTTTTAAACTTTGTGAATTCGTTAGAAGTCTGTGCATTCTTTTGTATCCTGTAACTTCTTCTGCACTTTCCGAATTCTATTAAATGTTCTGAATTTTCTAAAAATTGTTGAACTCTTTAAACTGTGCTGAATTTGTTGAATTCTCGCGATATTACTGATTAAAAAAAAATTTATCCATTAATAGAATACCTTCGAATTATTTTGAACTCCTTTATATCTAATAATATATATAGGAATTCACGAAGTGAAAAAAATTTTTAAGTGTTCAAAACAATTTACATAATTCAGAAGAGTTTCGATAATTGAGGAAAAAATAGAAAGGAATTGAAAATGTTTCGGTGAATTAAAAAAAAATCAGAGAACTCAAAATTGTACAGGAAATTCAGAGAAATCAAAGAGTTCACATGAATTCAGATAATTCAGAAGAATTTAAAGAATTCGGATGAATTTAGAGACTTTCTAACAATATAGAGGATTCAGAAGAATTTCATGAGTGAAAAAATATACAGAGCTTAGCAGAATTTACTGAATTCAATGAAATATAGATAAAAAAATTAGAAGAATACAAAATAATTAATAGAAAATTAAATATTTCGGAAAATTTAAAGCTATTAGAGGATTCACAATAATTCAGCAAAGTTCAGAGAACACAACAGACTTGAAGAGATTCTGAACAGATACAATTACAAATAAGAAGTACAAAAGAATTTAAATAATTAAAAATATTTTAGAGAATTCAAAACAATTCAGAGAATTAAAAAATTATTAGAGAATTCAGGGTAGTTAAGAGAATCTAAAAGACTTGGAAAAATATAGAACAATTTATAATGTATTGTAAAAATATCAAGGCCTGAAAAACAAAACTTAAAAAAATCTGTAGAATTCGCTTGTAGAATTAGACTTTTCAAAATAGCAAGTTTTCGACAAAGAACACTTATGTATTTTAAGTTTCTAAGATATTTCAAATCTTTAAAAAAATTTTAATACAGTGATACTTCGACAGTACGAAGTGCTCCGTGACCGAGAAAGTGTTTGAAAATTCATATTATTGAAAGTACAAATAATCGCACATAATACGTTTAAATACGTTTATGGTACGCTTCATCGCACATAATATGAATTTCTCTCAAATATGAAATTATTTTCGATAGGAGCTGCATGAAACTTTTTCGAATTGAGTTTACTAATTAATTCATGCTTTTTAATCGATTCAAGATAACTTATTCGAAGATTTCACCTAATGTGAACAGTAAACTAATTTGTCTGCAGTTTTGCGGAGACAATTGATCCTTGCTCATTTTATGAAAGGCGAGCACATTTATTATTTTCAAATCTACCTGTCTGTTTGTCTGTATGTATGTATGTATGTATGTATGTGAACTCGATAACTTTTGAAAAATTTAATCTAATAGATTGACCTTTGATACACATGTTTAGTGTCCTAAAGGTCAAGTTCGTTAGCCAGCCATTTTGGATAAAAATTCAAAAAGTGAGTGCATTTTGAATATTTTTCACACCACTTGTCTCAAAATGCAATAATTCTCAGTATGGCTATTCATCATATTTAAAAAGTCAACCTAATAAAAATCTGGTCATTTATTCAATTTTTTAAAACGTTGATTGCAAGTTTTGATTTGAATTTCATGTATCAGGAAACTAAGAAACCTATTAGGGCGCAGTCAAATACAAATTTTGTTAACCTAACGCTACTTCTACACCAAATATATTCGCTTCAATCTGATAATGAAGGGTTCTCAAATGTAATCACACAACCTAATAACAATTTCATCAAAAATAAGTTTTTAATATTATTGGATTTTCTATAAAAAAACAAATTTAACATGCTAATCAGTCCTAGCCATCTCTAAAGACGGTCCCCTGAAAAAAATTTCAACATTGTCCTCTTAAAACAAAAGATTTGAAAATTTTTCTTCCTTTTACTGCTGATAAGAAAAAAACACCCCTCAACAAACCCAAATTTATTTTGGAATGAACATCTACATGCCAAGCCCGTACAACTTTTTTACGTGCTCACTAAGTCCAGACGGATTAAGATATAGTGTTTAGAATTTGAAAAGTTGAATAAAAAGTACTCAGAAATGTTTGTTTATATCAATACCTTGATAAATTTAAAGAAAGTTAATTTGTTAATTGATAAAATACGATAGTACCACACGAGTTGTAGAACTTTGCAGGTAATGGTTGGTTTGATGCATTTCAAATTTTTTTATTTGCGATTTTTGAGCACTTACACAAATTTTGTTAGTAAATTGTTTAAAAAAATATATATAAACAATAACATTTGTCCATGCTTTGCAAATCAACAAATAAGTTTCTGCGCCAACTTAACTCATCATTATTTTTGGAGCATTTTTAGCCATTTTTCGATTATGACATTTTTTTCATGTTCACCGTGGCCAAACGTAATAATATATCGATTTTACACATTGAAATATAGACAATTTAGGTTACGTGATATCTACTTTTTCGACGTTGATAGTTTGTTTTTTTTTTTTCACCGCTAGAAGTTGCCGAACATGCTCCAAAGAAATGATAGGTTACGTGTGTGCAGAAACGTATTTGTTGATTCGCAAGGAATGTGAAAATCTTAATGTTTATATTGATTTTTTTTAGAATTTTTAGACAATTTTGTCCAAAATTGTGGTTTTTGAACGTAGTGAGCACCAAAAAAACTAAAAATAATTTTACGCATTTATTTTGTATTTAGATAATCTTTTTTTTTAATTATTACTCAAACTAAATATACAAACGCAATTTATTGTCTCATTTCATATTTTCTTAACTTTGAGAGCAATACATCATTGCCTTCGACCATAGTAAACACACAACAAAATTTAATAACCAAGGACTGGTTTAGTCCCGTCACCACCGTAGAGCATGCCATTAAATCACAATAGGAAAATATTTTCGTCAAAGTCAAAGCTCTTCAAAAATAGCTGAATTTGAAGGGCTTGGCAAGGAGATGTTGATTCTAATATAACATTTGTTTTGTTAATGTGTAGTTTTCTTATCAGTTATGAAAAACGAAGGTTCGGGTCGATGTTCTTTACGGATAGCTAGAACCCTGAAATGGCAAATTTTTCATTTAGATGATCATCCATTATCCAATGCCTTGGATTTGAGCCGTTTTCAAAAAATATTGACCGAAAAGAAAAAGATTTGAATATAGCAATCTAAAAAAATCCTTGTTTCTCTTTCTGTTGCAACTAAGACAGAGAAGCTGCATTATCTTAGGTCAAAATTTTATTTTAAAAAGAAAAGCTACATGCCCATGACTTGAATCTCACGCATCTACAATGACTGTCATCAAAATAAAATAAAAGATGCAAAGATAGTGATCTACAGGAGGGCAACATTTCAAAAACCGCTGAACATTTAATTTCGCTGCTATAATATCCAACAGTACAATAATACAACTCTTTTTTAGTTTATCATATTTTCATTCAGGAACGTAAATCACGAAAATACCACACAATTTCCATATATTTGTTGTTTACATTGTGTATAGATTCTTCCTTGTAAAATAACAAATATTATCGCGGAAGAAGGGAGGCTGCTAAAATTCTTTTATTATTGTCAGCAAAAACATAAAACTCTATGTCAGCAACAATAACACGTAAGGGTCTTATTCCATTGTGAGGAAAATTTCGAGGTACTAAGGCAATTTCCATCTCCAATTCTGTGATTGGATCCACTGTTAACGTAAAGTGCTTGCCACCACAAAAGATATGCCATAATTCATCAGTAGGTTCCATATGAAAGAAAGGATCTTGAAAAGAAAACATAGATTTGTGAATTGAAAAATATTTAAAAACGACCTAAATTGATGAAAACTGGATAGGTTAAAATTCGCATAAATCTAATACCTTCCATCACGAATGATGAGAAGATAAATAAGATTTCGATTAAACTGTGAAATACGTGTTACATTATTTTCCCTGTTAAATTATTACTGAATCATTTAAAAAATATAACCTGGCATCTTGGCCTGATTTAAAATGACATAGCCTATTTACCTCTTGGCATCGGTGCTCGGACTCCCAATAGTTGATTATTTTGTTTCAGAAATGCAACAAATCGAAAGCCGTCTTCGTTAACCATGCGGATTAAAAAATTGTGATGTTCATAATAGCTGTAATTACTTGGAGTAAAAGAACCCGGATAAGTAGCTCTCGTCACTCTTGTTCTAGTATGATCCAGCCACAACTTAATTGTCTGGGATTTATATTCGACTTCATGATCGGGTATGGTTTCATTTCCCAAAGTACTGACTACTGTAAAAAGATTACAAAGATTTGTAATTTTTTAAGGATTGAAAAGCAATCGGAAATCTGAACGCAAAGCAATTTTTAACTGAATCACTCGAAAAAAAAATCAATCTAATTTCTTAATTTTTTTACGAGAAAATACTTGAGGAGTTTTGTTCTGTAACCCAAAATAAATTTAATCAAAATATATGTTCGTAAAGAAAATTAAATTTAGCATAATTTTTCTACATAACGAGCTTTAACTTTTGCTTTTACCAAAAAGAACCCGAAAATCCTGCTTTATTGGAAAATAAATTTTTTGGGTTCTTTCTACTTCAATTCGCTGGAATTCAGAATATTCTTAAGATTTCTTGATAAAATTTACAGCATGTATTCTTTATGATGTTTTATGAGCAAAAAAACGGTCAGCGTTAGCTTTGTACAAAAAAGAATACATTTGTGGTTTAAAAAAATTATTTTGAAAAATCATTTATCATCAACCAATTAGAATGATTTTGTTTTAAATTCGTCCCTTCGTTTATTGGCACGCTAGTTGTTGAGATGAAAACTATTCCTAGAAAAATATGGAAATGTGCATTTTTTATAGAAATTGTATAAGTTATGAATATTAATTACATTAATATAGTTTAAATGTTTAAACAACTATTTTATCATATTTTATGATAAAAAATTTACATCTTCTTTAAGTAATATAAAGGTTTAATTAAAAAATTCAGAAAAATTAAGCATGTGGTCTATGTTATCGAAAAAGTTTTGTCAAGAATTGAACATTGTCTATATTATTACCTGCATTATTCGAAAATTCAAAGTTAAGTTTTTGCAATAAAAATTTATTTAAAAAATTCAAAATAAGGTAAACTGACCGTGTTGTTTTGTTTTCGGATATTTTGTAGAAAAACATTATGGAAAAAATAAACATTTTTTAACATACAACAATAGTATATACAACTACTTGCAAAAAAGGCACGTTTTTTACCATGTTAGCCAAAAATTACATTTAAGCAATACAAAATTGGTTAAACCATTAACCACGAATTATATTGAATAAACTGATTTGTTGTTGCTTTCTGACTCAAATTTATTTATAAATTATTGACATGTTACTCAAATAAGGTGCTTCCGGATATTTTGTAAAAAAAATTGTTTATGAATTAATTATGAAATTAAATTTTATTGAAAAAATAATGATTGCGTAATCAATTTTTTGCAAAAGATACATGTTTCTGGCTTATTCTATTTAAAAATTACATTACAGCAAGACAAATTTAGTTAAATAATTGACAACAGATTAAATCAAATAAATTGAATATTCAAATTGCTTAATGATTTTCTATCGTTACCACAAAGAAAATTTTTTCCTTATTTCGGGAAAATGATTTTCAAACGTTGTTTTTTCCAATGAATTTCTACTTTAAAATAATTGTTTTTATTTGACTAAAAATAAATTGATGTGTTAGAAGGATAAAAAAATATAAAAATTGACTGTCATCACTGTTTAAAAACGATAATTGGTTATTAGTCTAACAGCATAATAATAATAATAATAATGAATGACTAGGGATCAACTGACACACTTGACTTTCTCATAAGATTTTTTTTTAATTTGTGGTTCCGCGCATTTCTTCGAATCTAACATATGTTAGGTTAAAAAGGCGGAGTAATTGCGTATTTAAATCTTCAAAAATACACTTAAAAATTGTTTTATATTAGGAATATAAAATATTTAGTGTTTTCATTATGGATCTTTATTATATTACAAGAAACTTACCACCGAAAATGAGAAGAACTGCAATTTTAAAGAGTGGTTTGTTGGGAAGCATCTTTATGTTTTCAGCTGTTTTTCTAAACGATGACTAACAAGTTGAAATAGTTTCACTATTAAATAAACCAATTACATACAAATGAATTATCGTGTTAGTTACCTGAGAAACTTTCAGCATTATAAAACTTTACAATGTGTGGAGACTACGTGGCAGAAGCTCGGCGATATCTTTCGTGACAATTGAAACTGTTGAAATTAAAAACATCATTTTATAAACCCTAGAATCTGTCCTTCTAATAATTAAACTGGTATTTTCTTATCGCAAGTAAAAATCATCAGTGCCATCAACCACGTTTGTGAAATCAATATTTGCCAAGATTTCGCCAAGCTATGCATTTTTAAATTAAGAGTTGGCTAATTTGAATACAAAATATTCATGATAAAATGTTCTGCTAAGACTTTTTTTTTGAATTA
>NC_046659.1:114992680-115005773 GCF_010883055.1 Belonocnema kinseyi | reverse complement strand
TTTATATTGTTACGTGGTAATTCTTGCCATGCCCAAATTGACGAACTGTTCACGCCTATTCGATGGCAGTTTGAGTAAAATTTCAAAAACAAAAAATAATATCGAATTAAAATCAGTACCTTGTCGAGCACAGAATCATAAGAAACTGTCAAATGACAGGGGCCTAGAGTGTGACGGCATGTGGCCAGAAATAATCCTCTTGAGGCTTGAAAATTGAAACACGGCGGATATTAAAACTGGCAATATAGCCTGAACTCGACTTTCGAGTCTAATAGTGGAACTCCGCAGAAAGGAACTGATAAGTTAAACTAGGCGTGGCCTAAATATTTTGAATTTTATAAGCATAAAATAAAAGGACAGGCAACAATCATCTGGTCGAGGTATGTTCCCCCTTTCACCTACCGTTCTCTAATGTGTTGCCACGAGGTGCAGGGTGGTGGTCGAGTCAGTGCGCGTTGGTTGAGTCAGTTAAAATAGCCAATTTCGGTAATAATTCTGATGCCACTGTTGAGGTAAAAGTAATGTGGGTCTTGTCCTGGCGGCGGATCTTAGTTTAAGGGTAGACATCCGATTAGTTTTCCAACATGGTGCGGCAGCACGACTCCCAAGATCGGAGAAGGTCAGCGCCATTTTGAAAAATACCAGATTTAAATTAGCAGGGAAATTATTTTCGCTAATCCTATATGATTGCTTTTAAGGTCGTCGTTTTGTCAGTTGAGTTTGCAAGATTTCGTGAATTGGGGGGACGCGATTGCATAATATGAAATTTTGGAAAGACTTTCAACTAAAATTTTCTTAGTTTTAATTGTCGTTAAGTGTTTAGTATAGGCGAATACGATCGTTCAAGATAGCGGCAACCTTCACTGACCTTTCTTGTCGAGAATGTGGCGCCATATTGGATGGTCGTGATGACGACCAAGAAACAAGAAGTTCACTAGTATGCGACACTCCAAGATTGTGGCAGCCTCAAATGACTTTAAAGGTCAAACATGGACCACCATGTTGGTAGGTCGTTTATTAAATAACCATGATTTTTTTACGGGCTTATTTAGATGAATTGTGCGGCATCCATAGCTATCTACTAAATTCAACCTTATTCTGACCCATATTATTGGTCTTATTTCATATATTTAAATTATTTAACGTTCGTCGTTGAGTCGTTTGTCTTCCTTGTTCAATTCTTCCTAACCTCACCCCTCTCTGTGTTGGGCTAGCAGGAGTTAAAAGAAATAAAACTAAATCATGAGTATTAGGAAAATTAATACCATAAAAATTCCTTTTGATCGTTTAGGGGAGTTTTTGAATTTTATAAACGATCTGGCGCCCTTCAGGCAATTTATTAACCACCATTATTTTGAAGCATTGATTATTGGCCTAGCAATAGCCAACAGCCTGGCAGCCTAAAACTTTAAATATTTATTCGCTAGAGCTCAGCCAATATTTAAAAAGAGTTTATAAGATTATTGATTGGTTGAATATCTGGCCAATAACAACATTTCTTTACTTGAACTATTTTGAATTTTTCCATGTCTCTTGTATTCTCTGAATCATCCCAAACTGTTTAAATTTTTTTGAATTTAAAAAATTCTTCTTAATTGTATGAGCTCTTCTAAATTCTCTACAATCTTTTGAATTTTGTCTGAATTTTGTCTTGCTCTGCATTCCCCCGAATTTTCCTGCATTTATTTAATTCTTTGCATTTTTTTGAAATTGTTTCAATTCTTTAAATTGTTCTGAATTTGTTATATTCTCGTGATATTAATAAATTCCGGAACATATTTTTGAATTATCCTAAAGTCATTATAATACACGCTAAATTATTTTAACTTTTTTGGAATAATTTGAATTATGTAGAAGTCCAACGAATTCTGTAGAAATATTAAAAATTATTTTAATAACTATTCAATAACTTTTAAATATTTTAATAACTTTTGAATTGTTTAAAATCTTTTGAACTATCTGAAGTGTTTCAAATTTCATAAATTCTTTTGTATTATATTTTTCTAATGATCTGAATACTGTTAAAATTTTCTCAACTCTTTAAAAAATGCTAAATTTTTTTTTTAATTTTCACGAGACCAGTAATTGGTATTAAAGTTTTTAAAATTTTTTTTGAAACATTTACAATACACCATGCATCATTTTGAATTTCTGCAAGTCTTTCGTGTCCTCTGAATTCCATCCCATTCTCTGAATTTTCTGCATTCTTCTCAATTGTTCGAATGCCTATAAGTGCTCTAAACTCTTTGAAATTCTCTGAAATCTTTTGAATTCTATGAATGCTTATGTATTCTATTAATTCTTTTGAAATTCACTGTTTTTTTCAATTTAGGGAAATAGTTCAACGTCTGTAAATTATTTTTTACCCTGTAAGTTCTTCTGAATTTTCTGAATTCTGTGAAATGTTCTGAATGTTATTAATTGTCGACACATTTTTTGAACTCTTTAAACAGTTCTGAATCTGTTGATTTCTCGCGATATTGCTGACTTAAAAAAATTATTTTTTCAATCATTAGAATATTTTCGAGTTATTTTGAACTCCTTTATATCTTTTGAATATATTTAGGAATTCACAAAGTGAAAAAATTCAATGTTCAAAACAACTTACAGAATTCAGAAGAGCTTACATAATTCAAAAGAATTTAGAGAATCCGGATAAATTTAGAGACTTTGGAAGAATTTAGAGAAATTGAGAGAATATAAAGGATTCAGAAGAATTTCCCAAATGGAAAAAATATACACAGTTTAAAATAATTTGATCAATTCAAAAGAATCTAGATTTAAAAAATAGAAGAATACTAGATAATAAATAGAACATTAAACATTTCCGAAAATTTAAACGTTCTTAAAAGAAACAGAATAATTCAGGAAATTTCAGAAAATACAACAGACTTGACGACATTCTAAACAGTTATAATTGCAAATAAGAAGTATAAAACAATTTAAATAATTTAAGATACTTCAGAGAATCAAAAACAATTCGGAGAACGCAAGTGTTGTTAGAGAATCCAGGAGAGTTAAGGCCATGTGACGAGAGGGTCACGTGACCAAACCTGGTCCTCAATTTTTATTTCCCAACTTACGTCTAAACAAAATGAGGTATCGCTCTGAAAGTTTGGGAAATGAAAGAGGAGGTAAGAAAGTCTATGTCCCAGCTTTGTTTCGGTGGCAATTTTGAAGAAATTACAAATGGAAGTTAGATTGGTACTTTTCTTTCCCAACTTACGTCCACGCGGAATGCGATGTCGTATAAAAAATTTGACACGCTATATAGAAGGTATGCAGGAATGTGTCCCTGGATCTAAATAATTAGAATGGTAAAAAAAGTTTTTTCAAATACTATTTTAGAGAAATACCGACCGTGCTGTAGAACCCTGTAAGCAACTTTTAATGTTGTAAATGGGCTAGTTACAAGGTTTATATTTATCAAAGTGGGCCAAAACAACCAAAATCGCTCATAAACATTATGCACAAATAATGAAAAAACTAATGTTTGCACTTGAAATGCAAATAAATACATTGGGTCTGACATACGTATCAGCTGTGTCAAAGTAGCACTATCACAACGAGCAGACATCTTCGAACTACTGCGAACTAAATGCGTCCGTCGATAATCATTATTTTCATAAATAAACTTTTTTCTTCCCCCAAATCTCTGCAAGGCCAGAAACGATCCTTTAATATTTATTAACATTTCTTGAAAAAAATTTCCACGTTATTTAAACATTTATTTCACAATATGGGTGAGAAAATATTGATCTTAGGGCTGACTTGATCAGCTGTTATACTCGTCATATGGCCTTAAGAGAATATAAAAGACTTGCAGAGATACAGAGCAATTCATAATGTATTGTAAACAGTTTATAAATTGTTTTCCATTTTTGTTGAATTCATTGCAAAGTCAATAGCTATGCTTTGCATTAAAATCTGCTATAGCCATGACTTTCTTTGTCTTATCAAATATTTTATCTAAGTCTGTAATTTCTAAACTTTGATTTAGCCCCTATACTGAGGGAATTGTAATACAATATTATAGTTTAATTCCCATCGCTTCTGTTGTCTTAGTTTTGTATTCGACCTCCGTTTGATTAATATTTTGTTTTACTAAAATAGAGACTCCCCCCACCTGTTGTTGTAACGTTTCTATCTTCTCTAATAGTTGTAAAACCTGCAGTGTTAAAATTTAGTTTTTTTCTAACTTTAGTTGCATTGATAAGAAAAATGTTTATTTCGTGATGTTGAAAAAAGTGCTTCATCTCCATTTGCTTCCATAGAATACTATTGGCATTCCAGTGACCTAAGACTAGTTTACTGTTGTGTAATGGCTTTTCCAAATTAAGTTATATAATCAGAAAAGAAAAGTCCCTGATCTACTGGATTATGGTTCTTTGTAAGTAGATATTATAGACCTTCAACTAAATTAAGAAGTTCTCCAATTTTTAATTGTTATTCTAGAACCTTACATACCTACCATATATAAATTCGTGGAATTTTCGATCTTCAGCGTGAGTCAGCGTCTTCAGCGTCAGAGACAGCGTGGATCATTGTGTTTGTTGAAGTTCGGTACTGTAGGTACATCTTTCCTTCCTTCTGTCGTTTTCTTTGGGCATTAATGCTATTATTGTATGAGCTCTCCTTGGTAGCTCTGGAAATTTGTGCTGATGTGTATGCGCTTGATGAGCACGTTGCTGATGTCTCGCTTCTCACTTGTATGTTTGTGTTTGTATCCTTATCACAATCAGAAGATGCTTGTTGTTTGCTGAACTTAACACACTTCGGTGTATTAAAGCAATTTCTTGTTCCATGTCCGTACTGCTGAAAAAAATTACACTGAGTTTTTCATAGCCGATTTTTATAATTTTCCCACCTTATTCTTGTATAGTTAATCACTTTTATGTTCCGAACCTCTCGCATTTGTTTAGCTGTATTTGTATTGTAATAATACACTAGGTATGGAGGGTACTTCGGTAGACGACCTTGTTTCATTTTCAATAATACCAACGATTTTGGTTTGTGTCCTAATTCTTCTAGTTTAGCTACGATGTCCTCTGTATTTACTCTCGGTAATCCTTTGAGAATCAGTTCATTGTCCTTTTCTGCCTTAATATCATATGTATGAAATGGTGTGCTAGAGCCTTGTAGGAATGGTATTACCAGTTCATGATCGATGGGTTCTTGTTGGTCGATTGTTTGGGTCGTTTTTGATATTTCTAAAGAAATATATTCCTCGTGATAGTTTTGACATCTTTGTAGAGTTTTAGCCTTTTCTCATTGCTGGTGCTGGATTCAGTGATGACGATCGGTGGTGGTTTAACAACTTTATGTTTCTCGCCTCCCATGTCAAAACTTTTGATGCGTTTTGGATGCTGAGAATATTTTCTTTATTTTCAGAGCAATCCATGTTATCTGCATTGGTTAATTTTTCAAACTGATTCGGTAAAGAAATGCCAGTGTTGTTGTCGACTGTCGTATGAGGTAAACGCTTTCTCTTCTTGTTTACCTTCGTTTCGGATTTTTGGTCTTTTCTTATTCCCGCCTTCATTCGTATGCTACGCGTAGTCTTGTTTGATTGCGCCATTGGGCGATAAGTTTTGTTGGATTCATTATCCGCACTATTGCACTTTTACTATCACTAGCAGTAGGCAGTGTGCCACACGACTTCTGCCTAACAGCTGTAGATTCGAAAAGTCGCATGCCAACACCTTCACCTCTCACGCAATAATAAACACTGTCTGTACTATACGATAATCAAAAATCGAAATAATATCAATTTGGAAATAGTTCACACAGAACTGCACAGACACACAGCCTTTATTTATTTTAGCAGAACAACCTTTGCATTACACGCCTGCCCCACACTTGTCACATACGCCAATCCCACCAGTCACAACGGGCCAATCACATGTTCAAACGGGAGAATTATCGAACTTCGAATTATCGAAAAATATTAACATGGGAAACGTCGATTTTCAGCCGGGGTCGAAAAAAAAGTGCGAATGATCGAAATTTTGTATTATATAGGTTCGTATTATCAAAGTTTCACTGTACTAATAAAGTTTCCGCATTTTCTTATTATATAGACAAAAATAACAAAAAATCTACAAAATATTATGAATTTTTTTTGTGACTAAAGTATATGTTAAGGTATCCATTTGTAGCCATTTTAAAAGATTATGGTCCAAAAAAAAAGTTTTCAGCATTTTGAACTGAGAAAACGAAATTTAATCTGTTTTATTATTTTTTTCAACTGATTAAACATGAATATTGGTTAAGAAATAAAAAATTATTTTGAAATGAACATCTAGATGCTAATCCCTTGTAGTTTCGCCATTTTTGAGAAGTTTTGACCTTAACGGAAAAATTCAAGTGCTGTGATTTAAGAAGGAGAACATTTCTCCTTTTTGTTACATTTAAACAAATTATTACTAAAAACTTGAACCTGAAAATAGCGCATCTACCAGAATTAAACTTCCGCACTTTTATTTGTATTGCAGCTAATAACAAAAAACCCACACCTGGGTATCACAAATTTTATGTTTAAATAAACATCATCGTACCAAGAACTTAAATTTTTTAAATCAAAAAACGAAAGAGCAAAATTTGGCATATCAGTGAACATTTAGTTTCGCTGTTAAAATATCTAAAGGTCCAATAAGAAGAATTTTTTTGGTTTATTAAATTTCTTTAAGTAACGTACATTTTATAAATATTACACAATTTCAAAATTTTTGTTGTTCTTCTTGTGTATAGATTAGTCTCTCTGCAATTAAGAATGATATTATCGCGGTGGAAGCCTAGCTGCTACAATTTCTCCCTCACGGTTTTTGAAAACGTAAAATTCTATGCCAGCAACAATAGTATGTATGGGTCTATTTCCACGGCGACGTAAATTATGAGGAATGAGGGTAATTCGCAATTCAAGTTCTGTTAGTGGATCCACCGTTAACCTGAAATGTTTGCCATCACAGAAGATATGCCATAGTACATCAGTGGGTTCTGGATTGAGAAAAGGATCTTAAAAAGAAAATAAAGATTTGTGAAATTAAAAATATTTAATGTATTGAATTTCTGAAAATAAAACCAAGAATTCAACGAACAAATTTGGAAAGCCACTACAAAATGCTCCTATTGTAATTGAAAAAAAATTATTCAAACAAAAATAAAAAAGAGGAAAGCAAGATGAAAAGGGAACAGGCCAAATCTTTTTTCTTCTTTTTTTAGTTTTATTATTATCAAATAACGATAAAAGAATATTATACAAATATCTACCAACGTTCCGGCACTTAAATAGCACCCTCATTGAGGAAAAAAGAATTTTGAACAGTTAGGGACAGCAACGAATCAACGATGCTTTACCCTAATCCTTTTCCTCTCTTTTATTTTGTTCCATTTTTTTATTTCATATTTATTCACATTCGTATTTTCAGGAATTCTATACATTTTATTGATTATTGGGGGTTGAATAGATTTTTAAATTTGATTTCAGTCGAATTACAATTTCTTAAATTCTAGTTTATTGCATTTTCAGCTATCAGAGAGACTACATAGTGGTTTTATTGCTTATCCTATCTGCCTAAATTTTTCTTGCCTTGATAAGAGTGCTGTATGAGTGCTAAAAATAGGAGAATATTTATATCATGTTCTTCTATTGAAATTTGATAATAATGAAAATGGAAAAGAAGAAAGAAATAAGAAAATTAAAGGAAAGGGTTTTATTGGTTGCCTTTTTATTCTCCTTTTATTATTAAAAAAAAATATTATTACAATAGCATTGAATGTGAAAAAATTTCAATTCGAAATTATCCCAGCTTTAGGAACATAAACAAATAGCTTCTAAAAATCACTACTTTTAAATTTTAACTGATTAGAAGCATTAAATAATCGGAAAGTTCACTTTGTAAAAATTGATGATTTTTGAAATGATACGTTAATTTGCAATTATCTAATTTTGTCCATTTTAAATGCAGAATTATTGAAAATTGAAGAATGAAATATTAATGGAAGAAAAATACTTTTTAAAAATTTGATCATGGTCATGCGAGAAATAATTAAACACATTTAAACACCTAAGTAAAATTTGCAATACGGCAAAAAAATATTTGTATGAATGCGGAAAATAAAATATTTTCTGGGTTAAAAAAAACATTTCTTGGAATACAAAAATATTTTCCAGCGCGCAATCTAACTGAAATTTTTAAGATGTATTGTTAATTTTTTTGCCCAATTATAAAACATCTAAAAATTAAATTCCCTTTAAAAAAACCAATTACACATTTTTCGGCTTCTGGTTACGAGGAAATTAAAATTGAAAAGAAATCTTTAATCTTTTTTAGTGTTATTTTCAATATACCTAAGGGCAGACAGACAAACAGATATTTTCGTGGAAACCCGTTTTCTCCCTCAGGGGCTAGCAAATTGTCGAGAATCTAATATCTTTTTTCGTGAATGGTGAGAATCTAAATAAAGTTTTGGTTAAACAGCAAAATACGCATTCTTTTGTTTTAACCAGTAAATAATCACTATATTATTTTCCAACCCAAAATTAGACCACTCTACCTGATTTAAAATCTGAAAGTCTATTTACCTCTATCTACCGGAGCTCGGACTCCCAAAAGTCGTTCATTTTGTGTTATATAGGCCACAAATCGAAAGCCGTCTTCTCTAACCGTGCGAATTAAAAAATTGTTATTTCGAAAATAATCGTCAGTAGTTGGAATAAATGAACCCGGATAAGTAGCTTTCGTCACTCTCCCTGTATTATCTAGCCACAACTTAATTGTCTTGAACTTATATTCGACTTCTTGATCGTGAGGGGTTTCACTTCCCGAAGCACTGCATTCTGTAAATAGAAAACAAAAATTTGTGATAATAAAACATCTAGAATCAATCAGAATTTTAAATATAGAGCAATTCAAAGCTGAAGCAATAAAACTGTAAGAATATAAACTTATAATTTAATTAAGAGTTTAAAATTTAGCGGCAATGGTAGTAGTAAGGCATCACTTCTACCACTAATTCCAAAAACTACTACGATCCTAATTCACCTTTTGGAGCTGATAATGCATACAAATAATAAAATGTACAGAAAAATAGAAAGATGTGTGTGTGTGTATGTGTGTGTGCAAATGTAGCACCATAGAGATCTGATGTCAAGAAGATACTGTTGGTAAACTTATCTGAAGAAATAAGTAGACAAAAGAAAAAAACAATAAAGTTATTACACCTTATGATCAAGAAATTTATATGAATAAAAAAGGAATTGAACTGAACATAATAGTGAGAGAAAACAAGAAAAAGGCTAAATCCGCACTTAGTGAATTGAGTTTCAAACCACTTGATACAACCCAGTTGTAGACGTTATTGATATTTCCTTTAACCCTTAAAAGTAGATCCCTAAGGTTACTAATTGGCCCAGAAAGATATCTTTCACTATCATTTGCATAAAGTTGATGTTTACAGTAGCGTAAAACAGCTGAAAAGTCGCATGCGAACACATTAAACATTTTGGGACTAAGTGTTGAGACCTGTGAAACCCCACTCAACACTTCATTTCAGACAGAGCAAAGACCATCACTGTTCGCTATACATTGCAAGCGATTACTTGAGCAGGGTATTTTTTTTCCTGATACTAAGTCAGCTGGTTATCCTCTATTTTCTCAAGAGGCTTGGGTAATACACTGAGGATAGAGATAGGACAAAAATCTGTTAGAATTGAAGGATGAGTGATCTTAAGTATAGGGCGAATCAGTGCTTGCTTCCAACTATTGGGGAAAATCCCAAGCTATAAAGAGCAATTGCAAATATGAAAAAGAACAGGAAGTATTACACGAAGGAAAAGTTTAACTATTTTAATTGAGATACCATCAATTCCTATATTCCATGACGTTATCTTAGCAATTACTGAAAATAGAGATTGTGCCCCAATACAAGAGAAATAAAATTTAGCATCATCAAAGGGAGATAATTCACTTGATAAGATAGTATTATAAACTGGTAATGGGAAAATCAAAAAACGTTTTAGAAAATCATTTAACGGATGGTTCTGATAAAATTTTTGACTCTGAGAGGGATTAATTCGAAGCCGCCGAAGGATCTTCTAGAAATTACCCTCCTTATTCTTGTTAACAATTGCATTATAGTTATATTTATTTTTAAAGTATATAAAGGTCAACTTTAAGAAAGAGCCATGCAATAAAAGCTGGTTAACATAAAAAACTTTCAGTTGTTTAGAGCAGACCACTTGCAAGAGACAGTAAAGTTTATAATGCAGGTTTGAAATGAGTTGTACCAAATATAATAACAAAACATAGAAAAAAGTACCAGTAAGTGTACATAAGGAGTATACCTAAGCAAGAATAATAGATTAGAAGTTAATATATTTTTGTCAGTAGCGCAGTAATCTGATCAGAAAACTGCATTCATATACTTAGTAAGGATAAAATTAAAATTAAAAATAAAATAAAAAAATCTAAAGCTCGCAAAAAAGCCTTTTCGAAATAAAAAAGATAAATTCGATAATAATTACCAATTTTCTAATGGCAGCAAGAAAGAATATAATATATTTGAAGTATACAAATAAATAAAGCGAATAATAATCGGTATGTAATGTATAAACATAATTTTTTTCTTGCGTCTAGATTATCGTAGGGAATCCAAATCCCGAACGCGGGCAAGCAAAATTCTCGGCGCATTATTAGATTCACGGCAAAAAATCTTGCCCCCCCCCCTTGCAATCCACAGGTATTTTATTGTTTGGTTTCTCCTAAGCGCCAATCAGTTTCGACGAAAGACGACACTTTCTTCTACCTAAATTAAGTAAGTTTCCACACGCAGCTTGCGAGTTAAAGAAGGCTATTATAAATGGTGGAAGCGAAGAGCGAGTAGAAGTATGGTTTGCAGATCTGAGTCTGTCAACAGTTATCAGATCCTCCTTAGTGAGGGAAATCCCTAAGGTAGAAGCGATTTGACAAATCTTAGCTGAAAGGCCTTCCCCTTCATTCACTGGAAAAATATGGAGCTCTGACGTCTTGCAAAGAGCAGCTTGCTCTAGAGTACTGAATTTAAGGGTTAAAGCTTTGACTAGAGATTCTAAAGTCAATTATCTGTCCTAAAGGTTCTTACACGATGTAAGAATTTTAAGGACATTAGTCACATTTGATGCAGTTGTTTCCTCTAGCACAGAAGTGCGTTCGTCGTTCTTAATGATGTCATCTTTCATTCCCTTGAAAGAAGCGTCAAAAGATTTATTTAAGGTAGACTGATCATCCTTAAATGTTTCACACAAAGATTCGATCTGCGCCAGAACCGCCTTATAACACTTCGTGACCGCATCGACAATAGCTGCCTCGATTTCAGGCACCAGAGCCATTGATGCAACTCCTGAAGAACTTGTAAAAAAATCAGCTGTTGAGGACGTGTCAGACGGCTTTCGAACATGCCGATTCTTTAGAGAGTTTTCAGCTACGGTGTTCACTGAGCAGCTTGAGCAATACCAAACCTTCACCTTTTTGCAATCTGGAGAGATTTTTGCTCGGTAGATTCAGACAATTCAGGTGCACCAAAGCCCTACTTTTTACACTAGCAAGTGTATCATCGATCCTTCTCGTGATAAATTGTTTATACAACAAATGGGCCACCATCTTTGAGTGTCAATGTCCATAAAAAGCAAACTAAGAAACACGAAATTCACTCTTTTCTGACTGCAACCCATTTAGAAAAGCATCAGAATGGAAGCCTTAACACTAAACACAACCCACAAGCGAGTTATAATGTAATACACTCACATAAATATAAGGCAATTAACCAAAATATACGGAGCTTTGAGAAGCTCGGTATCTGGCAACGACCAGAGCCATTTCATTCAATACATACAATTTTCTACTAAACTGTGTACAACTTGAAACATTCCAAAATACTTAATCACACAGAACATAATATTTTCTAAACCAATCAAGCTAGCTTTGTCACAGCTACAGAAAGCACAGATGTTTGTTTCTTGTTTTTAAAGAACTTTTACCATTTTGGCTATCCTTCTCATCAACCTTGGGATCAGGTGTTTTGTCAGGAAGTATTTTCATCGAAGCACTTTGTGAACTGTAGCACATAGACAATAACCTTGAGTGCTTCCAGCTCTGACATTGAATAGCCCTCAATTACAAAGAAGACACATAGGGCTTTAAACTGCTACTGTAATTTGTAACACATTGCTGCCCTTAAAGTAATTTGTTTAACATGTTAGAAATAATGTTTACGATAGGCTAAAGACTGCTATCTGAAAGCACTTCAAGATCAATAATAGCGTTTTACTGCATGAGTAATTGAGTGTATACACTGTAATCAGAATAAGATATTTGTTTATCTTGCGTGATTAATTCACATCCGTCCTATCCTGGGAAATACTTTTTATTAAAATCATCAATAGTAGTCGAGGGGATAGTCACTGAAAAATTTAAGATTGTCGCGCTGAAAGTCTTAGAAAAACTCCTTTCAGGAACTCTTTGAAATGTTAGAAATCTTTAGCCAAGCGTGGACCATTCACAACACGACGCATTCACACATTCGTGATGAACACACTGTCTCTTTAAGTCGAACTAACAGCACTCCACGCTATGCGAATTCGATTGAGACTCTCGTATTTTTAGTTTTGAGATTTCCCGATTTGTCAAAGAGTAGACATTCTGTAGTATTAACAGTAAAAGCGGAAGTTTTAGTTCCCTTTCCAATGCCAGAACCTCGCTTATCCGAGCTATTGTGACCTGACCCCAACTTGAATAATTAGGGAAATCAATTGTCATTTAATTGGGAAATAAACTTGAATCATTAGGGAAGTCTTGTAACTAGTTTATATTCTATTTGCCATGATAGTTATACTGTAGAAGGGATTGAAATATCGAATCATAATCATACATTTTCTAAATAAATATATGTATGTGCTAGTTTCATATAGGTAACATGGATTAGTGTCATAGGTAAGTGTTGGTGCGACCGAAACGTTGGTACGAGGGTGGATTGATAAGTTTCCGGCCTGACCAAGAGATGGCGCCACTAGGCCTACCTTGAGGTGGCGTTCTATAGTACCATCCTTAGATAGCTT
>NC_046659.1:114985548-114992580 GCF_010883055.1 Belonocnema kinseyi | reverse complement strand
AAGATGGGTGCCGCGTTTGCTAACAGTGGACCAAAAATTAAACGATCTGAATGATTAAAATCAACGATCTGAAGTTTGAATTGATGCCGCACCCTCCCTACTTTCCAGACCTAGCCCCGAGTGACTCTTTTCTGTTTCCTAACCTCAAAAAATGGCTTGGCGGTAAGAGATTTGCGGACAATGAAGAAGTTATCGAAGCTGTAAATGGGTATTTTGAGGAGCTTGACGAATCATTCTATAGAGATGGCATTACTAGACTAGAACACCGCTATGAGAAATGTATCAGCCTTGGAGGAGCGTATGTTGAGAAATAAAAAAAAAATTCTTAAAAACGTTGTTTTTCTTGGTCAGGCCGGAAACTTATCAATCCACCCTCGTACATGTCATTTAACAATATCTGTTTAGCACTTGTGAGTATGATTGTTATGAAATAAACCTTACTCTAGAGGTAACTTTATGATCGAAGCCAATGTTTACAATTTCTTTATTTTTATTTTTCAAATCAACATTGATGCAATCATAACGATAAACAAATCATAAATGATGAGGTAGTTGGTGGAGTAGGAATCTAGCTACATATTTAAAGGTTTAAAGATCGGTCAAAAAGATCTTTAAACGAAAATCTATTACTGTGTTGTGGTTAATAGTGATTTCCTTTATCACCCTCTCCAAGCACCCTATTCCAGGATGTAAATTAGTTTTGACCATATCTATTTATCGGTTTGCAAGGAAATGTCTTTCGATTGGAGAGCCGGGAAGCTATATGAATAGTAGGAGTATAATACTTCCTAGTGTTTTCCCGTAGAACTTTCCATAAGGTTTCATTTTTCGATGAGGATCAGTCTTAATTATAGGTTCTTATGTGAAGAACGGTCAGCGGCAATCAGTTCTCATAGTGAATTTTGTACAATAGTGCCGTTTCATGAATTAAACATTCTTTTATGAAGAATTTATCTGTGCAGTTTATTACTATCACTTTAATCAAACAGCAAGCCAAATAATAATGTCGATGGATAACCAAACTAACCAGGAAACACTTAATCATCAGAGGGAGAATGACAGACTGCTGTTTATTCCCAAGCTGAAAGGTTAGATCAGCTTATATGATTCTTTAGAATAACATAATGCTATTGTGCAAGAAGCCATACAAAGAAAGGATGACATACCTTTGAGTACATCACATTGAGGAAAGATTTAAAAATACAGAGAGATGAACTCTGCAATAAATAATATATAAACTTATGTCTTTTTTGGAATTTCACAGGTTTAATATTGTCACTTATTTTATGACTCGTCAAAATACCCACTTTGAAAGAAGGTTTCAAATTCTTGAAGCTTAAAACCAATCCCTTTATACACTGTCACTACGACTTTGCTAAAAAACAATCTTCTTCGAAATTTGTCAGCGCCAATAGGTTCTCTGAGTTTTAAGCTTCTCATAAACACCTAAGTAGATTTTTGGCCACAGACCTAAACTCCAAAAATCATGCTCTCTACACACTGTCACTACGAGTTTTCTAAAAAGACTCTTTTCCGGAATTTTGCTGTATTAAAAGGTTTTCAAATTTCTCAGCTTCTTAAGAAGACTAACTTGGATTTCTTGGATAAAACCCTTGGCGCCAAGAACTAACCGCTTTATATATGGTCAATACGAGTTTACTTAAAAATGATCTTTTTTCGAAATTTACAGAGTCAATAGAGTCTCCGATTTTTTAGCTCTTCAGAAATACCAACTTCCATTCTTGGTTTTCAACCCTTTATGTCGAAACCAATCCCCTATGTACACCATTAATGCGACCTTTTAAAACAGATTTTCTTTAAAATTCCATAGGGTGAATAGAGTCTATAAATCTTTTGATCATAGGACTCCAATCCTTAATGCTAAACTCTAACCCCTCTTTACACTGCAAATACAACTTTGCCAAAAAAGAACCTTTTTCAAAATATTACAAAGTAAATTAAGTTTCTTATTTTTGGGCTTCCGGAAAATACCAACTTTGATTTCTGGGCTTTCACTTCAACGCCAATATCGAACATAATCCCTTTCAGCTTACCGCAAAAACACACTCTTGAACAATTAAGTATTATGAAAACAAATAAAAATAAGGTAAATTTGTCTTCTTCTTTTTAGACTTAAATTAATAAGTGCACGATAAGATACACAAACAAGGTCTTTTCGGATATTTTGTCGAAAAATATTATTTAAAAAATGAAATTTTTTAAACAAATTTCACATGCATTAACAATTTTCTTTAATTAAAATTTTCTGCTATATTTTACTTGAAATTTTCATTTCAGCAGTAAATAATTGGTTAAGAATTCAACAACAAATTCAATTCAATGTCCTGATTTTAAAAATTACCTCGCTAGTTTGTAATTAAATGAGAAACATTTTTTTAATAAATGAAAACTCTTGAGACTTTTAATAATGTAAGAAAAATAGAATTCCTTTTTTTTAAGTTCATTATCAAAATTAATCTGTGATAGAAATAAGACACAACATTTGGGGAAGTGGTGTGGAAAAATTATGTAATTGCACTAATCTCATTAAAATATACACATTCAAGGCTCATATTAGTAAAAACGAGGGTTTTTGTCGATGTATATTCACCCCAAGGCCTCCTAAATTCATTATTGATAACATTTTATCATTTTTAAATTATTCAAGTTAAAACTAAAAAAATAAAAGAGCTGAACAATAATTCTTTTTGTTTGATAAGAAAATTAAATTCATGTTTTAGAAGAATGATAAGCAAACAAAATTTGGCTGGCTTCTCACTATCTTAAAATCTTAATTATTAGTCAGGCAGTATAAGAATAATAATTATAATAAAAATAAATTATCAAAATACAGGTTACTTAACACACGCCAGATAAAAAATCTTGTATTAATTAATCGTTTAAATTAATAATTTCAAGTTGAAGAATAAAAAACTGTTGAATTGAGGAAATCGCAAATCAAATCTTCCATTCGTCTAACATATGTTACATTAAAATGAATGAATTATTGGGTGTTCTAAGCTGTAGAATAATATGAACGAAAATATTATTTTGTCAATATGTAATATTTTATATTTAGATTGAGGTTCTTATAATATTAAGTTCACTTACCACAGAAAATAAGAAATATTGCGATTTTAATGACCAGAGTATTCATAAAAATCATCATTTTTTAGTCTGATTTTCTAAACGACGTTAATCACATTCACTGCTATATATACTAATCAACGTAAAATTATTTTTCAGCATTGTTACAAAAAAATTTCGAATTATAAAAAATTAGAAATTTGTGAGGAATGTGTCGCAGAAGCCCGACGACATCTATTATGGCAAAAAAATCTGCTGAAACATAAGACTTAATCTTATAGACATTAGACTCTGTCCTTCTACTAATAAAACAAAAATTTTTTTATCACCAGTAAAAATGATTATTATTGCAATAAACCACGCTTGTGAAATCACTATTTACGAAGTTCTCGCCAAGCTATTAATGGTTGAAATCAAAGTTCTTCCATATACATTTGATCCAGCGAAGATTTACGATATAGTGTCTGAGATGACAGAGAATTTACGGATTTCGGACAATTCACTAAATTCGAAAAATTCAATTAATACAAAGAATTCAGAGAATTCACTGAATACAAAGAATTCAAGTAATCCAACAAATTTAGAGAATTCAAGGAATTCGGAGCATTCAATGAATTGCGAAAATTTAAGAAATTCCGAGAATTAAAACAATTAAGAGAATTCTAGGAATTCATACCATTCAAGAAATTCAAAAAATGTAGATAATTCAAGGAACGCATATAATTAAAAGAATTAAGGAAAGCAAAGAAACTAAGAAATTTCAAGGAATTGAAAGACTTTGAGACAAGCCTATAATTCAAGAAATGGAAAGAACTCAAGGAATTCACATCATTCAAGAAATTCAAGAAATTAAGGTATTGAAGGAATGCATAGAACTAAAGGAATTAAGGAAATTAAAGAAACTCCGAAATTTCAAGGAATCCACAGACATTGAGAAAAGTTGATAATTCAAAAGATTAAGAGAATTGAAGGAATTCAGATAATTCAAAATATTTAGAGTATTCAAGGAATTGAAAGCAGTCAGAGTACTTTAAGAATTCAGAGGATTTAACAGAATTCGCAGAATTCAGAAAATTTAAGGATTCAGATAATTTTAGAAATTCAGAGCATTCAAAAACCTTAGAGAATTCAAGAAATTCATAGAATTCGTAGGTGTTCAGAGAATTCAAGAAATGAAGAGAATTGAAAAATTCAAAGTATTGAAGGAATTCACGATATTTAAGATATTCAGAGAATTTAAGGAATTTAGGTAATTGAAGTAATTAAGACAATTCAAGGATTTCAGAGCTTTTGAGAAATTCAAGAGATACAGATAATACATAGAGCCTAGATAATAAAAGGAATCCAGATATTGTTATGGCCCCATAGTTGAGAACCACTCTGAAGCAATTTGCCTAGAATAATTCCCCGTCTGTGTTTACAAAACATAAACCCAGGCTGGGAAAACCTTCTGGGTTAAATTGCTTTAGAGTGGCAATAAGACGACCTTGCTTTCTCTCCATTAGTCAATGGAAGGAAGAGAGTCGTAAAATCACACCTGGCGCATCTGCGACGGAAGGTTTCCCCGTCACGCGCCAGACCTGTTAGCATGACTCACGCCGCGTCATCTCTCTTTCCTTTTCTCTCTCTCTTCCTTCTCGTTGGGAAAGCGACCAGCGGTCGCCAACCCAACGTGACCAATACGTTTAGTAAAAAATTCCCGTTAAATTAAAGTGATAAATTACAATTTCTTGTATATTGTTTCAAACTTTCTTTTCAATCTAATACCCGGGTTAGAAAACAAAAGATTCCAATTCCTTATTTTCGTGTTAAAATTTTATAGTAAATTTAATTATAGTCGTTCGTATCTCTTTATGTCGGTTATTTTACTTTTAGATTTTTCAAATGTATTATTTCTTTTGATCTCGTGTTTTTAATTTTGGATTTCATCTCGAGTTCGTAAATTTTAAGTTTTTATTAAGTTATCCGGCGATATCGAATAGTTTAAATTCAGGTTTTCTTCATAAATACAATCCTGTGAGATAAGTCCTTTTAATTTTACCGTTTGTAGTCCTTGCAAGTGTTATGCTGTATATTTTTTTGCTACTTATTATTAATTTGTACTTCTGCATGACAATTTGTATTTTGCCGCACACGAAGCTCGCGCGACTTCGCCCGACGTGCCATATTGTCGGTGGACAGTTCGGGTGCGCGCTCACCGTGGTGAGTAAAAGGGATGGACCGGGCAGCCGACGCGCCCCTCCATCAGCGAAGCGAGTGGCCGAGAGGACCGCGCCAATCGCCGGCCGGCGCGCCTGTCGGCCATCGGACATAAAAGCGGGTGCGTGCAAGCGAAGGCACGCACTTCTATTCGGGCTTCCAGTTGGGTAACCTCAGTCTCCTGGTCGCTTTCGGTTGACTTTTGTAAGCCACTTTTTGATAATAAAGTGCTTTAGAGTCCAAACAGAATTCCAGGTTGTTTTCCTCTCTCTCTCGAGAATAATCCTACTCTCGCACTCCTCTCTCCGTTCCTCTCTCCACTCTCTCTGTCTCTCTCTCTCTTTTCTCTAGGGTCGGTACGCTCATTGCAGCCCCGCCCGAACTCTTTACTTTCTCTAGAGTCAGTAAGCTTCCTTGCAGCCCCGCCCGCAATCTTTCTTCCTTCCAGAGGTCGGTATGCTCTAAGCAGCCCTGCCTCGCCAACCTTTTCCTTTGGCTCGGTACGCTCACCGCAGCCCCGCCCGCTCTCCTATCTTACGCTTTTCAAGCACCTTGCTCCTCCTCGCCAGACGTATGCCTGGCAAATCCAGAAATCCTCGTCCCGGCAAGCGCACCCGAGTTCGTCGACGCTTGGCTGCGCTCCGAGACGCCCTCCAAACCTCTGGTTTCCCTCCCATAGAGGACCTACGCCCTTCCTCCTCCTCCGCCTTTAACGGCACTCCCAAGGCTATCGTTCGATCGGTAGTCCTCCTTCCTGATTCCCTGAAAGCCCACTTTGTCCGGCCCTCGACCTCTTCCGCCGCTTCTTCGGGCCGCCTGGATTACTCCGGGCATCACGAAGCTCCGGCACCTCGTACTCCCTCTCCCTGCAAGCGCTTTCGCCAGGCCGATAGCGATGATGACGATGTCATCATCGTAGACGAGGACGTGCTCCTGCGCTCGCCTCCAGCGCCGGTATAGCGACCTTGTCGGGAGGACTAGACGCGGCCCACTAGGGCCAACTGACGACGGGGTTTCACCCCTAAAAAAAAAAAAAAAGGCAGAAGCGAGACAACAGCCCATGGATAACGTGCAGGCCTGGCAGTACCTGCTTAAGGTCCGAGGTACCCCTCGCCTACCGCTGCCACCACTAACCAGCCGCCGAAACCCGACGCAGTCCATGGCCCAGCTGGACGCCTTCCTGCGGACGAATAACCGGACCTTGCCCGTACGAGGAGGGACGAAGCCGCGATAAAGCAGCCTCTGCCCAGGAGGGCACGAAAGGCTTGCCGCGCCCGAGAAGACGTCGGAAGTCGTGGTGCAGTAGCCTCTGCCTAGGAGGGCACGAACGGCTCGCCACGCCCGAGAAGACCAGCCTCCGTCATCGTCGTCGCCGTCGTGGTGAGAAGCCCTGCCTCAGGAGAGGTCCAGACGGCTCCACACGACCTCCGGCCGAGCTCTCGCCCGCTCAAGGACAGGCCCATTCGCCTGGCCATCCACAATCTCCTCGCCACAACTTTAGATCAAGTCGGGACAACCACACCCCTGGCTTGTATCAATATATTTATGGAAATCAACTAATTCTCGGAATTAAGAGTATTCGAGGAATTTAGATAGATTAGAAAATTTGAAGAATTCAAGAACTTCAGAGAATTTAGAAAATTCGGAGAGTTCGCGGAATTCAGAGAATTCAAATAATTTACAGCATTTTCGGAATTGAGAGTACTTAGAGATTTCAGAGAATTCAAAGAATTTGAAGAATTCAAG
>NC_046659.1:114983596-114985448 GCF_010883055.1 Belonocnema kinseyi | reverse complement strand
TGGTCTGAGTTGTGCAAACTTCGAAAATCCGATTACAGTATTTTCGTTTTCCACTTTGAAACGATTAAACAGCTCGGACAGATTACCTAGGATAAGTCGTTTCTGACAATGTTCACGAGTTCCATCTGCTTTCTTAATTGATATAAAATCCTTTTTCCAAGGCGAGGGGACTCACTAAAATTAAGCACCCCGAATCATATTGCAGATAAAAGGAGTCTAAAATCGCACTGTCACCTTCACGTGGTAGACTCTGGAAACTATAACTTGATAGGATCTAGGCTAACGACAGGCGTTAATTACTAATCCGTTAGTACTTTATTTACTCAAACACTTTATACGTGAGAAGTTGGTTGAATCATGTATTTGTTTAAAAAAATTGCAAGAGCAATAACCAATTATTGTCGGATAATAAATTATAATAGTGAGGAATGATTTATCTTCAGAAAAATACTGTTCATTTTTAAGAAAGTGCTTTTTACTTGATATTTTTTCATAATAACTCAAAACATTTTTAACTTCTGCAAACTTACTGGTTAACATTACTGAATAGTTTTTTTCCGATGACTTCATGCAATTTTGGATCAATGTGAGTAATACAAAAAAATGGCATACTTAAAAACTGTTCCGCGGTATGCTGCCGCATAACGCCCGAGTGCGAGCGCGAGGACTCCCTCTACAACCGGCTCTGTAACTCAATGAATTTCAATTTGTCCATTTTCTTATTAAACATTTTTTATAGTAAAAAAGTCAAGCTTTCTTTTGAGACTATTTAAAAAAAATCGTAGATGCCTAAATTGCGAAAAAAGTTAAATTAACAATTCATTTATTGAAAAAATTGTTTAAACAATTTTTTTTGTTATAAATAATAAGATAGGATGAAAGTGTGTAAAAAGCACTTTCCAAAACCCTCATAAAAATTTTAAATCGCGTAATTAGACAGGAAGTTACAGGCGTTTGAAACTACCCATGCAGGCATTGGGGTTGAAAATTCAACCCCACCTCACTTAGGGAGGGTTGGTAATCTTGGTGTATAAGTTTGTGAATTAACTACTGTTGGGTAGGCGAACATATTCCCAAAATTTAGAGACAATCGAAAAACATGACTTTTTGAGTTGGGGCAGTTGAGGAATAATGCCCCATATATTACTTCGTAGTTAATGCGCTGAAGACTCGGTCATTTATAATTAATGAATAATAAGCGCAATAGGTTCTTTATGCATGTCTGCGCGAAGTAACCTAAAGGAAAAAAATACACAAACTCTGCTTTATCGAAATTTAATTGATTTATTGGTTTTTATTGTAATTTTATGTATGTTTGCTCTAATTAGGCTGCGTAACTATATTTTATCGAAATTGAATGCATTTATTAGAATTGACCAATTGTAATAGTTTTCTACTTGTACAAATAAAGTATCTATCTAGCTATTTATCTTGAATTCTGTGAATTTTTTGGAATTCCTGAGTTACTGGAATTTCTTGAATTCCTTTGATTCTTTTCATTCCTTGAATTATCTATATTCTCTGAATTGTGTAGATTCCGTAAATCACTAAATTCCTTAAATTTTTTTATTGAAATTCTTTAATTCTCTGAATACCTTCAATTCTATAAATTATTTGAAATACTTGACGCCTAAATTCTTTGAATTTCTCGAATGCTCTAAATTGTCTGGATTTCTTAAATTATACGCATTTCTTAAAATCTATGAATTCCTTGAAATTTATAGCTTCCTTGAATTTTCTGAATTCCTTTAACTCTCCAAATTCCCTAAATTCTTTAAATTCTTAGGATTCCTTAAATTACTCCGATTTCACTGAATTTTCTGAATTGTTTATATTTCCTCAATTTCTTGAA
>NC_046659.1:114982456-114983496 GCF_010883055.1 Belonocnema kinseyi | reverse complement strand
ACTCTCCAAATTCCCTAAATTCTTTAAATTCTTAGGATTCCTTAAATTACTCCGATTTCACTGAATTTTCTGAATTGTTTATATTTCCTCAATTTCTTGAAGTCTCTGAATTCCTACATTAATCTGCATTGCATGAATTCTATCAATTGCGTGAGTTGTGCTAATGTCTTGAATTTTCCGGATTCTTTTAAATTTTGAATGATCTAAAGTGCTTGTATTCTCTAAATTTCTTAATTTCTCTGAATTCCGAAAATGCCCTCAATTGTTTAAATTCTCTGAATTCTTCGAGCACTTTGTATTAATTTAATGCTCTGTATTTTCTAAAAGCTATGAAATGCGTGAGTTGTGTTAATTCTTTAAATTTTATGAATTCCTTGAATTCTTTGAATTATATAAATTCCTTGAATTCTCTGAATTTCGAAAATGCTCTAAATTTTCTGAATTATCCGAATTCCGCGAATTCTCTCAATTCCTTGAATTCTCTGAATTCCGTGAACTCTCTAAATTCTTGCATTTTCTGAATTCCATGTATTATTGGAATTCTTTGAATTGCATAAATGCTCTGAATTCTCTGTGTTTCTTAAATTATAAGCATTTCTTAAAGTCTATAAATTTCTTTAAATTTCCAGCCTCCTTGAATTTTCTATATTCCTTTAATTTCCTGCTTTCCTTTAATTCTCCGAATTCCCTAAATTCCTTAAATTCATAGAATTCCTTCAATTACACTGATTTCCCTGAATTCTGAGAATTGTTTTAATTTCCTGAATTTCTTAAATTTTGTGAATTCCTGGAATCATCTACATTCCCTGAATTCCATTAATTCAGTGAGTTGTGTTAATTTCTTGAATTGTTAAATTATCTGAATAGCATGAATTCTCTGAATTCGAAAAATGCTCTACATTGTTTAAATTGATTCAATTTCTCGAAGTCTCTGAATTCCTTGAATTCTTCAAATTCTTTGAATTCTCTGAAATCTCTAAGTACTCTCAATTCCGAAAATGCTGTAAATTATTTGAATTCTCTGAATTCCGCGAACTCTC